>NW_022196896.1:118928200-118944460 GCF_008632895.1 Mastomys coucha
GACCAGGCTGGCCTTGAACTCAGAAATCCGCCTGTCTCTGCCTCCCGAGTGTTGGGATTAAAGGCGTGAGCCACCACTGCCCGGCTGCATGTCCCTCTTCAATCCTGCAAGACTCTCCAGTGCCCGTGTCCTTCCTGTTCTCTGGTCCTTGTGCTGGCTCTGTGTCTCTCGCCTGGGTTCTAATCACTCCATCTGGTCGTCCCTGTTCAAAACTCTAGACAGTGGCTTAACCCACCTGCCTTCTGGTTTCAGTTCACCACTTTTCTGTACTTGCATCAAATCCGTTTTGAAATCTGTCCTGTTACTTTGTCACATGTACTTGATTGCTTCTTATAGTTTGCCTTCTGGGAAACCATTTTTTATAACTACCGTCAAGATTTTTTTGCCATGACCCTTTCCTCCCAATTTTTGATTGTAATAGAATACATATGTCTTTGATTTTAGATGTGAACAGTTCTGAGGTGCATTTAATTGCTGTGTTAATCATTGCCAGTTGCCATGTTCTTACCTGGAGTGGGTCCCACAACCCTGACTGGGGACAACAAGGGGCTGTAGAAAGGACAGATCCATAGATACACATAAGAGGTCTTGTGGCTTGGGTGATCTGATGCAGTACCCTGGGAGCTCAATACGGCTAACATACAGTTGAACAGGGAGCTGAGGTTATTGTGTCCTGCTCAACAAGGAGACTTAGCTAAATCTTGGTAGGAGCACTATCCATAGGGGAGCACTCTTCAGGCTGTAAGTATCTAGAGGAGAAAGCTACGGTGGACCTTTTCTGCACACAGTCAATATTGGTACTCAGACCCAAGGCAGGCTTTGCCTCTGCCATGCACCTAATGCATTGGGGGGCAGGTCTGACTGTGCTAGAGCAGATAATACACATTTACTACCAGCCTTAATCCCTCCCACCCCCGTAGCTATCACCCATCCGAATAACAAACTGAAACCCTAGGGCCCTGTGAGGTCAGAGCTAGAGACAGTCCGCTGGAACAAAATGCCTTCTATAAATGCAACGTATAAGCCACAGGGCTTAACAGTCGTCGAGCTGAGAACTCAGAGGCCTGCCCTCTGGCTCATAAACTGGAGTCTTCTGGCTGTGTCCTCACATGGCAGAAGGCAGCATTGGGGTTTCCTTCATGAGGGTATTGATGTCATTCATGAGAGCTCTATCCCACAACTGCACCAGCTCCCAAACACCCCACGTTTGACTTAAAGATTCAACACACAGCAGGTAGTATTAGCCAAGGCTCATAGCTAAGAAAGTCAGAACACAGAGGCGGAGGCTAAGCCATCTCAGGAGCCCATGACTAATCGGTTTCAGAGTCAGGGCCAGAGCCTCCTGCCTGCCTAGAGACCCAAGCACACACTTCCCAACTCAGCCATCACAGCGTTTCCAAGCCATGCTGGTCCCTGAGCCTCCTGTTTACTATTCCAAACTTGGCGAGATGCAGGAATGCTGACCCACCCTCTCAAGGCCCCTGGCCAGAGTACACTCTAGGTAGCAACCAAGCCAGTGGTGTAGTATACAGCTTGGAGCCTGGAGCTGCATAAGGGCAAGAACAGGACCACATGGTCTCATGTCAGGGGCCAGAGGCTCTCAGCCAGCCTGAAATGCCTGCCTGAGCTGGATCACTAAGAGGATGCCACTGGGAGATGCCACTGGGGTGACTGATTCTGCAGTGCCTGGTACATCCGCTTCCTGGCTTTCTGCCTCACAGGTGAACAATAATGGGATCATCTCCTTCCTGAAGGAAGTTTCTCAGTTCACCCCCGTGGCCTTCCCCATCGCCAAAGACCGCTGTGTGGTAGCAGCCTTCTGGGCGGATGTGGACAACAGACGTGCAGGTGATGTCTACTACCGGGAGGCTACTGACCCAGCCATGCTGACTAGAGCCACGGAGGACATCAGACAGTACTTTCCTGAGCTCCCGGACTTCTCTGCTACCTGGGTTTTTGTTGCCACCTGGTACCGTGTGACCTTCTTTGGAGGCAGCAGCTCTTCCCCCGTGAGTCCAGGTGGCTGTGTGGCCTGGGAGGGAGGCTGTGTGGTTGGGAACCTGCCAAGGCAGGCCAGGTATAGGTGATCTACACCCAAGAACAACCCTGGGTTCAAGCTAATGGCACTTCTGAAATCACAGGGCCAGGGTGGAGGACACAGCCTCCCCCTCCCCACCTTGGTGAAGCAGGGAAGCCCAGCAGAGCAGTTCTCCTGTAGGGCTGCACAGGGACCATGGTGTTAGGAGGTATCCTGCTGGGATGGCTTGGTTCTCTAGCAGTTCCAGGGTGGGGCAGGGTTGGGGAGGGTCTGTTCTAGGTATGTGGGCTGGGGTTGTTCAACTTTTTTATTAGTGGGAGGTCTTTTGGTTGGTTAGTTCTTATAGGTTTGTTTTGTGCATGTGCATGTACGTGTGTGTGCGCATGTGCACGAGCTAGTCTAGCCACCAACAAAACCCAAGCAATCCTCCTGTCCACACCCTCCCCCATCCCACTGGGGTTACAGGCTTATTTGCAGCCATGTCCCAATTTAATATTCAAATTCATGTCCTCACACTTGGGTAGGAAGCACTGGTACAGCTGAGCCACCAGCCCAAACTTTGTTGTGTTTTTGTTGTTGTTTGGTTTTGGTTTTGTTTGTTTGTTTGTCTGTTTGTTTGTTTGAATAGGGTATCATGCAGCCCAGGCTGGCTTCAAGCCCACTATGTAGCTGTGGATGGCCTTCCACTCCTGGCCCTCTCAGCTCAGCCTCCAGGGTGCTGGGTCCACAGCTGTGCGCCTCCATACCTGGCTGTTGTTTCACTGCTCTCAGATGCAGAGGCTGAGCCCTTTGTGTCTTTGGTAGGTGTAGTTGGCTGATGCTGCCTACCCAGACAGGTATTTTCCAGCATCTATGATGGATAGACCTATTCTGGGAGCTAAGCCACATGGAAAGAGGCCCTGGGATGCAAGTGGCCTTTCCAAGCTATTTATTCACACAATAAGGCCTTTTCTGAGGGCACCTACTGGGTGACAGCAGTGTCCCAAGTACCAGATGACAACCCTGGACAGAACCAACAAGACAAGCCCACACTGTGGGGTTTATAGAAACCCCTAACAAGGGCAGCAGGCAGCAGGACATACTCAGAAGTACAGGCTAGCCAGGCAGCACCTTGTTGAAGCCGCTCAACACCATGTGGATGGAGATACTTTGTTATCTCCTCGCTCCACAGTCCCATCACTGGCCTTTGCTGACCATGACCCCTCTGGCCACCCACCATAAGCAGTTATCTGCTTGCTGTCTCTCCTGCCGAATTTTGTCTAAGAATGATTCCTGATCAGTTTCTCATTGTTTCCAATGATGGAAACAAGCTTGGACTCTGACATAGGCCCACGTACTGCCAGTGCCTGTCTGAACGGCTTCTTGAGATCCTGCTGTGGCACACACATCTCTAGAGCAGTGTTCTGTGCTCTCGGGGTGTCCCACAGGTGTTCACTTGGAGGTGCCTGCCCCCTGTACCCCAGACAAGTCAGCTTCCTGTACACTGTCAGCTTCCTGCCTTGCTAGCCCTGCAGGCAAAACAAGGTCTTCTCCTTTTACACTCAGATATCTTCAGGTCCTACAGGGTTTCTCTGTGTAGCCCTGGCTGTCCTGGAGCTCACTCTTGTAGAGCAGGCTGGCCTCGAACTCAGAAATCTGCTTGCCTCCCAAGTGCTGGGATTAAAGGCGTGTGCCACCACTGCCCGGCTTTCTTAATGCTTTTGATCCTTAGGTTTTATTGTTCCCAGTTCTTCTGGACATAAAGGACATCAACAGTCTTGTCTGCCATGTGTCTCGTCTCATATATATATATATATGTGTGTGTGTGTGTCCCATATGTATGTATATATATATATGTGTGTGTCCCATATGTATGTATATATATATATATGTGTGTGTGTGTGTGTCCCATATGTGTGTATGTATATATATATATGTATGTGTGTCCCATATATGTGTATGTATATATATATATGTGTGTGTGTGTGTGTGTCCCATATGTGTGTATGTATATATATATATATATGTGTGTGTGTGTGTGTGTGTCCCATATGTATGTATGTATATATATATATATGTGTGTGTGTGTGTGTGTGTGTGTCCCATATGTATGTATATATATATATATATGTGTGTGTGTGTGTGTGTGTGTCCCATATGTGTGTATGAATATATATATATATATGTGTGTGTGTCCCATATGTATGTATGTATATATATATATGTGTGTGTGTGTGTCCCATATGTATGTATGTGTATATATATATATATATATGTGTGTGTGTGTGTGTGTGTGTCCCATATGTGTGTATGTATATATATATATATATATGTGTGTGTGTGTGTGTCCCATATGTATGTATGTATATATATATATGTGTGTGTGTGTGTGTGTGTGTGTGTGTGTCCCATATGTATGTATATATATATGTGTGTGTGTGTGTGTGTGTGTGTCCCATATGTGTGTATGAATATATATATATATATATGTGTGTGTGTCCCATATGTATGTATGTATATATATATATATGTGTGTGTGTGTGTCCCATATGTATGTATGTGTATATATATATATATATATATGTGTGTGTGTGTGTGTGTGTGTGTCCCATATGTATGTATGTATATATATGTATATATGGCTCATATGAATATATATGTATATGTGTGTATATATATATATATTGCTACCATCTGCCATTCATCTTGATATTACAGCACTTTTCCTACTCGGAGGCTTTTTTTTTTTTTTTTTTTTTTGTCTGTAAATGTATTGATCTTTCTCTTGGTCTTTGCTGTTAGCACACGGCAGAAGCCCTTCTCTGAGGTGCAATGTGTGTCGCCCAGTGTTCTCGTCTAGGACTTTGTTTTAAAACCACACTAGGTTTGGGATTTGCTTTCATTCGTGGTGTGGAGTGGGGGGCATGATGCTCTCTTTCAGTTTCCCATTTGTCCCAAGGTCATTTCTTCACCCCAATCTGAAACACCCTCTCAGGGTCACTTCTCAGGGGCATTCATGGAGTCAAAGGGTAAGAAAACCATCCAACCTAATGTTAAAGGCCACTATTTCCTTCTTGTTTTTGTTCTTACCACACAGACTTTGTGGGTTTGGCGTCTGCACCCCAGCCTTGTAGGAACCCCTTGCGGCTGGGGACAGTGTCTGCTCCAGGTGCTCCATCCCTTAGAGTGAGGTTGATGTGCCCTAGACTGTAGAGACAAACCACGCCATCATGGTCCTACCTTGCTTGGCTATCCATTTGAGGGACAGGAGGTCTTTGATATGGAGCAGGGAGTGCAGCCAGTCACAGCCAGTCACAGCCAGTCACAGCTAGCCCCGTGTCTTGGCAGGTCAACACGTTCCAAACTGTGCTCATCACTGACGGCCGGTTCTCCTTCACCATCTTCAACTATGAGTCCATCTTGTGGACAACAGGCACACACGCCAGCAGCGGGGGTGACGCCGAGGGCTTGGGAGGCATCGCAGCCCAGGTAAGCCTGGGTAGACTTGGTGCCCAGTGTTCAGGGGCCCCTGCCCCTCCTGCCAAGGTGACATGGGCAGGAGAGGTAGGCAGACTTTCGTTGTGCCAGATACCTGCTCCCTTCCAGACCTATGCAGAGATCAGTGTGTGGCAGCCACAGTGACGCTGTGTCCCTCAGGCCTCTCAGTGCCTAGAACCACAAAACAGACTCTGCTGCCTTTGTCCCTTCCTCTTCCATGAAGGTCTCAGTCCCAAATGCGCCTATCCCCCTACACTGTGTACTTCCATTCCCCTCCTGGACCCTACTTTCTCCTGGGGTAGCACTTCTCCTGGGCCTTAAGTGAGGCCTGGATGCTAAGTGGTGAGTGCTGAAAGCTAGGGAGGATGTCCAGTACCACACTTGACTGCGGGGCTGCTAAAGTCAGCAGACCCCAACATCTGTAGTGTCATCTGCTTACAAGGCCAACTCTCCACCATCCCTGACTTGGCCATCCTGAGAGAGGACTCGGTGACTATAAGGAGACCCGCCTCCCTCTCTGCCCCACCCCCCAGGCAGGTTTCAACGCAGGTGATGGGCACCGCTACTTCAACATCCCCGGGTCGCGCACAGCAGACATGGCTGAGGTGGAGACCACCACCAACGTGGGCGTGCCCGGCCGCTGGGCGTTTAGAATCGATGATGCCCAGGTGCGCGTGGGGGGCTGCGGCCATACAAGTAAGAGGCTCAGGGAGGGGAGGGTTAAGGAACCCTGTGGCAGTAGGGGTGGGGCAGAGGGGCTAGAACCTATCCCCCACCTCACTTACCCCCCCCACACCCCTGTCCCACAGTCCATCCCGCCCCATACCTCAGGTGACCTGGGTCTTCTGGGGAGAGGAACAGAGTAAAGTTGCCACATCTCACCCCTGCCTCCATCTGGGGTGGGGGTGTGGGAGACAGGGACATCCATAGGCCTGATGTTGGTGACAAACCAGGACATTTTCTGGTCCCGCTGGTCTAGTAGCACAAGCAGGCAGATGACCCCAGTAGCCCAGACTAGTCATATGCCCACTCAGGAACCCCAGCTCTACTGCCATGGCTCTTCTAGAAGGTACCACACCCTGAAACACCCTGCCCACAATGCAGAGGTATCCAGGCATTGGCTGGCTGACCTGCCAACTAGATGATCCCCTCATCACAAACCCTTCTAAACCTGGGTTGAAGACAGGCCACTGCTGGGACCCACCTCACAAACTTGTTGCTCATGTGCATGAAGACACAGAACAGAGTGCCTTTCCCCAGCACTGAATCCCCTAAAGAGAACTCAGCTGGGAGACCACACAGAGCCATTGAGTGTCAGGGGGACCATCTGCAGGGGAGATGAGGGTGTGCGGCACTGCGGAGGGAGAAGCTCACTGGGTACCGGGATCCACCTGACTGCCCATAGCAGGCCAGCCTGGGAAGCCAAAGTGGGACTCAGTGCCATCCCAGCCACAGAGCAACAACTGGGGCATTTAAGAGGGCAGGATCCCAGGGCAGCCCCAGCCCCACTCCTGGCCAGCAGTCAGCTCTGACACCAGGACTCTGGACCATAGCATCTCAAGTGGTCCTGCGGGGGCTGCTTGTGGTGGGGGCTGGGAGGTCCCTTGTCAAAGGCTAGAGTGCTAAGTTTTGGTGAGAATCAAGGTACAGGTGTGTGTAAACCATGCTTTTCGAGCTACATCAGCTCAGGTGGAAGAGAAGTCTCAGAAGAGGACCCCTCTGAGGCGCCATCCCATTACG
Source organism: Mastomys coucha (assembly GCF_008632895.1). NCBI lineage: Eukaryota > Metazoa > Chordata > Mammalia > Rodentia > Muridae > Mastomys > Mastomys coucha. The sequence continues at coordinate 118,935,456 of NW_022196896.1, forward strand.
GAGCACCTTTTCCCAAGTCTCTGAGATAAGAAGGCACAGGAAACAGCTGCAGGGATGGATGCCTTGGTCCCTCTAGAACCCAGGGACACAGCTAAACTGTAAGGCAGGGCCAGTTGTGGGACATTATATAGACACAAGCTTGCTCAAGAAGGGAGAGTGGGTCTGTCTGGAAATGTAACTCCTAAGCAAGCCCGGCTCCTCTTGTGGCCATGGCTGCAACAGAGCAGCTAGATTTCAAGTAGACCAGATGAGCACAATGCTGTAAGTGAGGCTGGCTGACAGAATGGGAAGCTCCCTGTCCAGAAGGCACCCACAGTCTGAAGGATGTGCTGGATCACTGGGCCTCTCTGGAGTCTCCCTGGAGCCCTGTTAAGAGCAGGCAATCGAAGTCCCTGGGACTTTCATCACCTGCCAGTTTGTGAGGAACCTCTTATTTCAGGAGCCCAGCCTGACCTCGCAGAATTGGGCTTCGAGGGTTGCTGAGATCTCCGGGGAACCCAGGGAACCATGATAACCAGTGGCTGTGATAGCGAAGTGCCAGCTTAGGAAACCAGGAGGGTGGCTGAGCAGCCCTGAGCTTCTAGGAGTGTCCATGGTAGAGGTGGAAAGGATTAAAGAGATAAAAGGAGGAGGCATGGGTAGAGTCGGTTGTGGGGGTGTCTGCCTCCACAGGAAGCCAGAGTCAGAACTTGAGACACTAACAGTCAGCAAGAGATCCTAGTAAGAGTACCTGCCAGGCAAACTGGGCTCCAGCTCCAAGACCCAGAACGTGAGCAGAGATGCACCATCACCAATGTCTTGGTCGCTAACCTGACCTTTGGATGGAGAGAAGGGAGACATGGCCATTGCAGGTGGCTCACTTGCCCACCTCCTGGATGCAGTGGCATGAGGCTTGGGCTCCTTCCTGTGTCCACAGCCTCTGTGTGCCTGGTTCTGCGTCCATGCCTCAATGGTGGCAAGTGCATTGATGACTGTGTCACAGGCAATCCCTCCTACACCTGCTCCTGTCTCGCTGGCTTCACAGGGCGGAGATGCCACCTGGGTGAGTCATTGGTACCCAGGTGGGGGCAAGGTGCCCACTGATTGCCCTATACCATAGCGTTCCCCTACCCACTGGTCATATACCAGGTTCAGGGGAGATACTGCAGATCCAGCAGTGGCTGCAAGATGGCGGCCACATGCTATGGTTATGTGGCAGTGAGTATCACGGCTGCTGCTCCTAGCCACTCCAAGTTAAGGCCTGTCTGGGACTAGGACCTAGCCTGTCCTCCACCCCTACCCAGAGCCCTGGCAATTCCTTCACAGTTTCCTCTACTGAGGCCCCAGCCTGCTCCATGTTTCAGATGTGAACGAGTGTGCTTCCCACCCCTGTCAGAATGGTGGGACCTGTACCCATGGTGTCAACAGCTTCAGCTGCCAGTGCCCAGCCGGCTTCAAGGGACCCACCTGTGAATTGGGTAAGATGCACCCACCAGCCCTGGCAGCCCAGAGGGTTGCCATGAGAGTACAAGAGCCTGATGTCAGACGGATGACCTGTCTTACGGTATGGGCAGGACCAAACACGGGAGACTAGAGCAGACAGAGATTTCCTGGCCCAAGCACTAGGTCAGAGGTGAAGCTCTGGAATAGATGAGAGCCAGGGTCAGAGTCAGGAGTCTTCTGGAAGTGAGAAAGTTGGGGATTTCTGGGCTAAGATGGGACAGCTTTGAGGCAGGGAGGGGCAAAGTACATGCTCGCAGAGCACAGCTTCCTACCACATGCACCATTGGCCCCTGAACTAACTGCTCCTTTCAAAGCGCTTGAAGTCTGGGTGCAGGGTGGGTCCCTTTGGCATCTCCACTGCTACTTCCAAACTATAGTAGCCCTTTGTCTTCACAGTGCATCTGAACCATTTGCCAACAGATTAAGCCTCCAGTTTCTTAACGCTCCACTGGGCCCTCCTCAGGGTCATCCTCCTCACCCTGCACTACTGTTCTCGAAGGTAGACCCTTCTGTTCTAGGCCCTCTCCTCACCATGGGGGCTACTCAAAGCACTAAACCAAGGCAGCCCTTTAATGTAATGCCAAATACCTTGACCACCACTCCTGACCCAGCTTAGCCAGACAAAACCCCCCGGCCCCACAGTGTCCTGAAGAGCGTGGTCATCGTTGTAAAGACAAGCCTACTAGAGCACTGCCATGAGGCTTCTGAAACCGTTTTTGATTAAGAAATGTTTATGCAATCCCAGGTATATAAGTACATAAAATAGCTATATAAATCATCATGATGATAAATCATGAAATTTATCTTTAAATTATCCAGCACATATATACACATATACACATACACACACTCACACACATTTGTACTTGAGGAGACTGTAGTTGAATGACAATAAGAGGTTTATACAAGGGGCTGGAGAGATGGTTCCGTGGTTAAGAGAACTGACTGCTCTTCTAGAGGACTGGGGTTCAATTCCTAGCACCCACATGGCAGCTCATAACTGTCTGGGATCTGATAACCTCAGATAGTCAAAACACCAGTGGACATAAAATAAAATTCAATAACTTTTTTAAAAGAGAGAAAGAGAGAGAGAGAGAGAGATTCTTACATACAGAGAAGGAACAAGTTTATCAAAGAAATGAAAAGAAAGTATGATTTTAAGTGCACAGAAAAGTGGATTGCCATCCAGTAAGAGGGGCTTGCCATGAACCCTCAGCTGTCCAGTGTGGACAGGGGTACCGTGTTCCAGCCCAAGCCAGAGCCTGGATGGTTGGAACACATTCATGTCAAGAGAGCTTTTCCACAGGCAGATGCTAGGCCCTCCTTACCCTCACTTCACCAGCAGAACCAGGTGTGGGGGCTACTGTGGAGACTCAGATGTACTACTGCTCTGTCCATCTGCCAAAGCCCAGGGAGACCCTCAAGGTTGCTAGCATGCTGGCCATATGGGACAGGCAGAGCTGGGCAGTGGCCGCTCCTTAACTGCTCCCCAGTTTCCAGAAGCCCTCTTTAGAAGAATGGCAGAAAGCTGGTTCCATTCTCCCTGACACCCTATCCAGCACACATGCCAGGTTTGCTGAACTAGAACCAAGTCATCCAGAGTTTTGGGAACCCTTGGGACTGCCCTAGCCAGGCTCACTTCCAGCTTGTTACCTTCCAGAGACAACCAGGATCCCCTCTCATTGAGCCTAGATCTGTCAAGAGTGAGGCTCGGTGCATGTCTTCAGGGACTTTTGTCTATCAGCCCACTGCAGCCAAGACTCCAATATCTTGTCTGCTCTTCCCTACTTGTAGCCCAGTCTCCATGTGACAACAAAGTATGTCAAAATGGTGGCCAGTGCCAGGCAGAGAGCAGCTCTGCAGTATGTGTGTGTCAGGCTGGATACACTGGAGCCACCTGTGAGACAGGTGAGTGACCTATACACGGGGAGGGGGTTCCGTGGGTGGCAGGCAGTGCTGGGAGGGCTCCCATATGGCTGGGTTCAGGGTGCTCAGTCTGGTTTAACCCAACCCCCCACATCTTTACTGTCCCTAGATGTGGATGAATGCAGCTCTGACCCATGCCTGAATGGGGGATCATGTGTGGACCTGGTTGGAAACTACAGCTGTATTTGTGTGGAGCCCTTCGAGGGACCTCAGTGTGAGACAGGTAGCTGCCCCACAGTCTTCCACAGTGACTGTGACCTGTGAAGTGATGATCACTTTACCCCCACCCTTCATCCCCCTCTTCTCAACCTTCTTCACCTCCTAGACCTTCCAGAGCCACCAACTGGGAAGAATAGGAAGCAACTAGGCAATATGCTACATAAGGCTGGGCAGGCCTTTTCCTTTCTGGTCATTTGTTTTTATTTATAACGATCAGGGACAGGTGACAACTTTCCCAAGGCCCGTTTCTCAACTCAGAGGATTCAAGGCTTTTTAGCACCTTCCCTTTCCTGGCACTCAGAGAAAGAACTATGGGGAGCAGAGAGAAACCTGTCCTTTGCCACATGGGACCATATATGTTCTTTTCTACACTGTCTTGTGTCTTAAATGTTGGCTGTGCCTTGGCAGATCGATGGCAAAGCCAACCAGAGATTGCAAGGCATGGTATAAAAGCTCTGCAGTGTCTGCATCCTAAAGCCTGGCCAACTTTATCTACAACTGTGGACATGGCTCAAACTGAGCAGGTAAATGGAGTTCACAGCTTATCCACAAGGAAGACCCAGATGACAGACACTGTTAGATGGCACAGCACAAGAACAGGACAGGTCCTGGCAAAGGCCTAAGAGCAGAGAGTGGGTGTGGCACCCTCACTTCTTGACTTTATTCAGGCCCCCACTGTATGCTATTGAAACATCGATGTGTTTCACCAAATTTGTATCAGGAAACAGAGAAGTGGTTTCAAAAGTGTTTTGTAAAGAAATCATATTTTGTGCCAAAAAACATTGCAAAGAGAAATGAATAATAAGAATAACAGAACAGATCAGGTATGGTTGCATGCCTGTGATCCCAGCTACTTTGTAAGCTGAGGCTGGAGGATTACTTGAAATCAAGAGTTAAAATGTCAGCTAGGGCAACATAATGAGACTCCATCTTTAAAGGGGGAGGGGAGATAAATATAACAGAACGGACTGCTCTACCTACTAGAGGGGTAAGGCACTAAACTTACAAGTATAAACAATGAATCTAATCTCAAGAAGTGGGCAGGAATTAGATATTTTGAAAAACAGATTATCTAATCTGTTGCTAGTTAGCTGCCCTGAAAGCCCCTTTTCACAAACCACAGTTAGAAATCCAGACAAAGTCTACAAAATTCCTGACTTCAGTCCACACAGCACAGAGCACTCTGCTTGAGAGAAGGGGTCCAGAGCAAACCCTGCCCTACCCCCACATCCTGCCTGGGACACTCCAGTCCACTATGTGGTCCAGAGTGTCCAGTGCTTTGAACTCAAGAGGAAATGCCAAGTCAGCACCAGCTAAGATGGGGAGGTGGGAGACAGCATTGGAGGGACTGGTGGAGGGAAGGAACCAGGCTGCAGGAGGCCCCTCTGCTGTGGCCTGACAGATCTGGGCTAGGGGACTGATTGGGCTGGAAAAGAACCACTGGAAATCAGAAGTCCCAGCAGCTCCTAGGGCTCAAACAGGGGGACTGGGGGAATTCCAAGGAGCTGTGGGGAGATAATAAATAAAATATAACCTACAGACAGATGAAAGAATTATCATATAAAAATACTTAATTATTATAAATAGGCTGCAGACTCCTAAGACTGTTAAGGAGAAAACATAAGAAGAGGAAGATATTTTTAAAATTCATAACAAAATTCATAACAGTGAAAACTTGTGGCTGTTTAGAATATAGCGGGTAGTAGTAACAGCTGGCAAAACACTGAAGAAACAAAAACCAATGAGCTGGAAGAGAAATAGAAACAGCATGCAGCACAGAGAGTAAGACTGGAGGAAGTAATTGAGCCCCAGGGGCTGTAAAACAACAGTGAACATCTGGCCTGTGGCCCTGAGGTTTGGGAAGGAAGGCAGCAAGTGGGGGGAGAGTCATACAAACAGAAGGAGTAGCCACACAGTTCCCAAATTTAACGAAAACTACACCCAACGTTTTCAAGAAACGCATGAAAAAGACCAGTCACATTGGGACCAGTCCTCTAGCCATCAGAGATAAAGAATTCATCTTCAAAGCACCTGGTGGGGGGGTAAGGGAGCTGAAGAGAAGGCTCCAGGGCTGGAAGATAAAGCTCCTGCTGCTCTTTTAGAGGACCTGAGTTCCATTCCCAGAACCCAAGCAATGGGGCTATCAGCCAGCTGCTCTAGGGGATCTGGATCCCTCTTCCAGCCTCTGGCACCTGTACAAATGCGGCATACACATACTCATAAATAAAACTAAACCATCTTTTGAAAATCTTGAAGCCAGCAGAAGAAAGGAACAGGGACACTTCACATCCAGAGAAGCAAGAGTAGCAATCGGTGCTCACTAGGAACCATGCAAACCCAGAGTACAGAGGCAGTCATGAGCGTAGCGATACAGACCACACAGAACTTATAAAAGTAACTTTTATTCACCTGATGTAATTGGTGTCTCGGAGGCTTGCTGCTGAATAAGCTTACTCTTTCTAGTTCTTTTTGAACTCTGCCTGGCTGGTTCAACTCAGACAAATTCAGTCTGGCTTCTTAGCTTCTCACTGAATCACTGAATTGCTCTGCTTGGCGTCAAACTGACTCTGACAATTTGCTTGAATCTTCTGGCTCCTTCTTATTCTCTGGCTTCAACTGCCTCTGCTGACCTGCACTAAAATGCATGAACTCACAAATGAACTCAATTCCTCTGTCTGGCAAAACACTGAAGAAACAAAACATATCACTCACGGCACTGACTCCCAACTGACTCTTCTCTCTCCCTATAATGCTCTTAAATAGCTTCTCTTTCCTGTGCTGGTCTCGTGAGGGTGTCTCTGACTCATCCTATTATATCTTTCTCTGATTCATCACTTTGTCTGCCTCTTGATTAGATGTCACTTTCGGGGGTTTTGTTTGTTTGTTTTGGTTTTTCGAGACAGGGTTTGTTTTTGGGGTTGGTTGGTTGGTTGGTTGGTTGGTTGGTTTTTAGAGACAGGGTTTAGATGTCACTTTCAAACATTGCTGCTTCCTTCTGCAAACTAATTTTACCTTCATTGTTAAGGATTTAAGGTGTGTGCTAAGGGCATATCTGTATTCCAGCCAGACGGATTAAAGGTCAGTGGTCCCTTGCCAGAGCAGCCATGTTGCTGGGTTAAAATTCCTCTTCAAGAACTATATTCCAGAACTGAGGTGCAGTAAAGACCTTCTCATATAGCATTCAGCACCTTTCTCACAAAATGTGTGAAAGGAACAGGACAGTGGTGGCAGAGGTAGGCAGATCTCCTGTTTGGAGGCCAGCCTGTCTACAGAGCACATTCCAGGACAGCCAGGGCTACATATAGATACACTGTCAGAAAGAGAAAGGGGGGGGGGAAAGAGAGGAAGAAAGGAAGAAAAGTGTTAAAGGAAATTCTTTATAGAACAAACAGTCCAAGACAAAAAGACAGACAATCTATATGGAAGACCAAAATGGGAGAACTGTCCAATGTATGGGTCAAACTTCTAGATCTCCTTTAAAATGAAGCAATAGCATAATACTAACATCTGGAGGAAATGTATGACACTAGTGTATACAAACTTTATGTGAGATACCACCAAAAACTTAGTTCAGTAGCACAAAAATACCGACCTAGTATGGACACAGGGCAGCAACAAACACCCAGTTTGGCAGGAATGAAAAAAACGTTCTGCTACCCATAAACAATGGTAGCTTTTTGTGCTAATCAGACAATTCAGATATTTATAATCTGATCCAGCAATCCTAATCCTGGTATTAGCTCTAAAGACATAAAAAATGGTATATTTATAATCTCTAATACCTGTGAATGGATCGGCGCACACACACACACACACACACACACACAGAGAGAGAGAGAGAGAGAGAGAGAGGAATCGCAGATACATTATGCTGAGGGAAGACAGCTGGACTCAAAAAGACTTTATGCTGTATGGCTCCATTCATATGATACTGTTGTAAAGTGAAACTCCAGTGATGAACCCTGAACCCCTTGGTAGTTACCACAGCTCATGAGACTGAAGTCATAGAATGCAGATGTCCTTAGAGGTGGCAGGATGTTCTATGCTATGATTCTGGTTGGATTTCCACAAGTCTATGCATGTGTTAAGCTGCTTATAAGTATATACCAAATGAAAGTTCACTTTACTGTATAATGATTTACAAAAAAAAAAAAAAAATCAAAGTACATGGGAAAATTAAAACCCGAAAAAGTACAGTATTAGGCTGGCCAGAGAAGGCTGAGAGGATGTATTGACAACAGATGATGTGCTCAGAGTAAGAAATACTAGTGGAAAGGAAGGGGAATATTTTACAATGGTGAAGCAGTCAATTCATCAAGAAGACAAACCTAAATTTACTATCACCTGTTGACATCCACAAATGTGTCTAAAAAAAAAAAAAAAACCATGAGCTAAAAGCCGATAGATTGCAAAACAAACAAACAGATCCACAATTGGGGGGAGATTTCAGTAACCCATAGAGCACAGAGACAGAACTGGTTAGATCTGGAAGACTTGTACTAGCCTAACAGACATCTGAGGAGCACTCGTTTTTCTTTCCCCTAGTATTTATGAAGTGTCACTATGATGGGCTATGTTGTGGGTCATAAAATAAGAACCGGTGACTTAAAACCACAACAGTTAAATTAGTAACCATTGGGAACTCCTAACTATTTAACCAACAGGAATGCTTGATCAGTGAAGTATGGAAGTTCTTGTTGTTCTTCCAGTACTGATTTTTAAAAAATTTTATTTATTTATTTATTTAATGCATGTAAGTACACTGTCACTCTCTTCAGACACACCAGAAGAGGGCATGAGATCCCATTACAGATGGTTATGAGCCACCGTGTGCTTGCTGGGAATTGAACTCAGGACCTGTGGAAGAGCAGTCAGTGATCTTAACAACTGGCCATCACTCCAGCCCCAGTGCTGATTTTTGTGTACCCAAAAAGGAGCCTGGGCCAAGCCAGCTCCCAGAAGACTTGATTCTGACTTGATTCAGAAAAGATTCTGACTTGAATCCTTCTTGGCATTGAGAACAGCTGTGAGAATTCACATGGGGGCTGGCATCTCCTCTGTTTCACCAGCCATGTCTGCTCTTGGCCCAGCATTCTCCTCTCAAGTGACTACTAACCACTGACTTTCTTGCAGGAAGCTCCCTGGTGCCTTCGCCCTGCCTCTCCAACCCCTGCCAGAACGGGGGCACCTGTGTGGATGCTGATGAGGGATACGTGTGTGAATGCCCTGAAGGTTTCATGGGCTTGGACTGCAGAGAGAGTATGTTGGGGCGGCTGGGGCAGGAGACTGGGGGCCTGCCTGTGGCAACAGAGTTGGGGAGGGTCCTCTCTTGGGTTGTATGTGCAGGAAACTCCAAGAGGAAAAATGCCTCCTCCTCC
>NW_022196896.1:118944567-118962322 GCF_008632895.1 Mastomys coucha
TCTCTCTCTCTCTCTCTCTCTCTCTCTCTCTCTCTGTGTGTGTGTTCAGTAGTTTTGTGGGGAGGGTGCCCAGGATTGTCCAGGATTAGGAAAAAGGGACCACATTCTTTCACCCATGAATGCTTCTCCTCTCTTCCCACACAGGAATCCTCAATGACTGTGATTGCCGGAATGGAGGCAGATGCCTGGGTGCCAATACCACGCTCTGCCACTGTCCTCCAGGCTTCTTTGGGCTTCTCTGTGAATTTGGTAGGTTTCTTGAATAGTACCTGGACAAAATTAGCGGGGTCACCGGGCCTGGTGGGGAGGTCACCAGGAAGATGAGTGGGCACTAAAGGACCCTCTTCTTTCACAGAAGTCACAGCCACGCCCTGCAACATGAACACGCAATGCCCAGATGGAGGCTACTGCATGGAGTATGGCGGAAGCTACCTATGTGTCTGCCACACAGACCATAACATCAGCCACTGTGAGTGGCTAGGGACAGGCCACCAGGGATCCTGGACAGTGGTGTCTAGCAGGAGAAGGTGCAGGTGATGCCACAGAGCTAGGGTTGCGTCAAGAGCCTGCAGGTGCCGGGGGCTCTGACAACAGCTTCACTTAGGTTGTTGCAGAGGTCTCCTTCACTCCCCGTGGGATAACATTTTGACAAAGAGACAGCTCTGAAAGCTATTCCCTCAGGCCTTAATGCATACACAGTTATGTATGACTGATGACTATTCACTACTGTAAACCATTAGTATAAAGATATTGATCAGTTAAGTGATGTGTAATTATATGGACGATCATGCCAGGGGTCAGTTACCTGTTGCACCCAAAGGTTGAATGTTACTAAAATCAAGAGTAGGAAAAACTCCAGGGTGTGAGAGCTTAGGGCCAAGGTGAACAGTCCAGACGCACGCAGAGTGTATTTTAAATGGCCTTGGGGTCAAGGTGACCCTGAGAAGGGCTTGTGGTCCAGGACAGCCTATCCCCTCTTCCCCCAGCTCTGCCATCGCCCTGCGACTCAGACCCTTGCTTTAATGGAGGTTCCTGTGACGCCCACGAGGACTCCTACACGTGCGAGTGTCCTCGTGGATTCCACGGAAGGCACTGCGAGAAAGGTGACTAGAGAGGGGATGGAAATGGGGCGCAGGATGGGGCAGGGTAGATCTGAAGCGCTGCTGGGGGCGGGGCGGGGGTGGGGCGTGCCCCTCCCGTCTCTGCCGTCAGCACCACGGAGAGCTCCCAGCCTACAGTTGTTTGTGCGCCTTCGCTCTTTCATCAGATAATCACTCTTTCTAGAGCCTCCCTTAGATTCTTTGCTCCACACATTTAGAGCAGCACTGGCCTGGCCATTTTTGACAGTTATTTTTGTCACTTGTCCTGGTCTGGGAGATGGGTGTAAGTCTCAACAGGCTTCATTTCTTCCTCGGTATTTTTCTAATAGATTTTAGAATCATACTGAACTTAAATTTTTTTCATTATGATTTTGTTAAATTTAGTTTAACACAGAGAATACAAACATTTTATGACATCTAAACACTTAGAATTTAAATATTCTCCCATAACGTATTGCAGGTGTTGGCATCGCCACCAGTGCCACTCAGGACCTATCCCTTTCTTGCAGTAACACCCAATAACACACACCTCAAACCAGGCATCTTAGGAATGTCCTTGACTGAAGGCCTTCGTCACCTAGCTCAGGAGTCTGGGCATCCCACAGCCTGGCTGGTCAGGAGAACCAGATTAGATTTATTTACGGGGAGCCTCCCCATACAACCTCTCCAGCTGTGTACCACATGCCCCAGAGCAGGTTTCTGACAGAAGTGACTGAGACCCTCACAGCTTCTTCTGTCCCTGAAGCAACAAAGAGGGTTGCTAAAGAGAAGGCCTCTGCATGGTTATCTCTGAAACCCCTTGCAGAGCCGTTCTCGAATCAGGGACCCTGAGGAAGACCTGCGCATTTGCCGAGGTGGCATAGGAATGAATGAAAGACACTGGGCCCTGTAAGCCTGGCCTGGAGATGGGTGTGGTCTCTGGGTAGGATATCCCATAGAGCTGTGAACTCTGTGGCTGGAGGTCCAGAGTAGATCCTGGAAGGGCCCTGTGTGTGTCTGCTGTGATATGGGGCTCAATTCTCCAGCAGAGAGAGAATTGGCAGGTTTGGGGCCTATAGTCTGAGCTTCATGTACCCTTCCATTAAGGCTGGCTGGTTTAGCTCCTGCTGTGTTGGGCCTTGGGGCCCAGCTGAGAAGCAGGTCTGACTTCAGGTCCACCCAGTACCAAAGGACTGAAAAGGTAGAGCGTGGTAACTTGGATTTTGTACCACTCGGAGGCTGGCTCATGTCTGTCCCATTTGTCTGTCTTTCTACACAGCCCGGCCACACCTGTGCAGCTCAGGGCCCTGCCGGAATGGAGGCACATGCAAGGAGACGGGCGACGAATACCGCTGTACCTGCCCATATCGATTCACTGGGAGACACTGTGAGATTGGTGCGGCCCCAAGGCAGGGGTGGGTGGTGATGGACATGCTCTGAGATAGGGCTGAGCCAGCCAGAATCCAGCTGCACAACTCCTGACCACCACGTGCCTGCCTCCCAGGAATACCTTCATGGGACTTGGAGAGGTTGACATCTCTGATGCTTGACTCTGATGGGTGTCTTCTGCTTCCAGGAAAGCCAGACTCCTGTGCCTCTGGCCCCTGTCACAATGGTGGTACTTGTTTCCACTACATTGGCAAATACAAGTGTGATTGCCCTCCAGGCTTCTCTGGACGTCACTGTGAGATAGGTAGGTGGGAAGCAGCCAGGGGTTTTGTCCTTGGCACACATGGGCAGGGCAGGGCTGGGAGGGGTGGCAGGGGAGCTGAGTGCAGAAATACAGAGGGCCTCATGGTGAATGGGCCTTCTGTGTTCTTGCAGCCCCTTCACCCTGCTTCCGGAGCCCATGTATGAATGGAGGTACCTGTGAGGATCTAGGAACAGATTTCTCCTGCCACTGCCATCCAGGGTATACAGGGCACCGGTGTCAGGCAGGTGAGAGTTAGGTGGGTGGGCTGGGAGCATGGCATCTTTTCCTGATCCCCTAAGAGCCGGGCAGGGTAGGGATGGTGTCTTAGATACTGTCCTACTGCTGTGACAAAGCACCATGACCAAGGCAACTTATAGAAGAGTTTATGGGGGCTTACAGTTCAGGGGTGAGTCTGTGACTGTCACGGTGGGGAGCATGACGTCAGGCAGGCATGGTGCTGGAGCAGTAGCTAAGAGCTTACATCCCAATATTACAAGCATGAGTCAGAAAGCACTAACTGGGAATGGAATAGGCTTTTGAAATCTCAAAGCCCGCCTCCAGTGATACACCTCCTCCAACAAAGCCATAGCTTCTAATCCTTCCCCAACAGCTCCACCAACTGGGGACCAGGTACTCAAATATATGAGCCTATGCGGACTAGTCTCAATCGGGCCATCAAAGAGGGAAAAGGGGAAATCAGTTTCTGAGGTGCCAGCCCCCAAAAGCCAAACACTGTCTCCTTGAGTGGGTGGTAGGAAAGCCAGGCCCACTGGTCACATGGAAGGACAGAGACTGGACCAAGTGGGTACCGTGATGCTCACTCAGGACATGCTGATGTTCTCTTGCAGAGGTGGACTGTGGTCACCCTGAGGAGGTGAAGCATGCTACCATGCGCTTCAACGGAACTCGCATGGGCTCAGTGGCCCTGTACACATGTAGCCCCGGCTTCAGCCTGAGTGCCCTCAGCCATATGCGTGTCTGTCAGCCACAAGGTGTCTGGAGCCAGCCTCCCCAGTGCATTGGTGATTCTGTGGGCTCTCAGGGATGGGTGGGTGGGTGGGTGGGTAGGCAGGACCAATATCCTCTTCTCACAACCATATGAAGTTGTACAGAGCCTGAGCACAAGCCCCTCCCTCAACTCCTCTCTTTGAATGGAGGCTGTCGGTCCTGTGGAGACAAGGTGATTAGTATCAGCTTTGTTCTGGGCTATTCCTGTACAGGGCTTTCTTGTCCTCAGAGCAACCAAGAACAGATCAAAGAGCTGCAAACCCACAATGCAGATAAAGCAGCTGAGGCCAAGACTATATCCAAGGTCAGGGTCCTAAGAAAGCAAAAGTCAACACCAGGTGGTGGTGGCGCACGCCTTTAATCCCAGCACTTGGGAGGCAGAGGCAGGCAGATTTCTGAGTTTGAGGACAGTCTGGTCTACAAAATGAGTTCCAGGACAGCCAGGGCTACACAGAGAAACCCTGTCTCAAAGAAACAAACAAACAAAAAAAAGCAGAAATCAGTTCAGGGCCCCACCCAAACCTGTGGAATCCAGTTAATTTAAACAAAACCCTAGCTACCATGTACATATGCATTAGAGAGGGGGCTCATCCAGATGACATCATCTCCAGGGTTCCAGCCATGGCTCCTGTCCTGGGGACAGAGTCACTCTGATAGAAACACTGGCTGTGAAGCTCTCAGCATGGCTGCAAGTCATCAAGCACCAACGTATCAAGCTGTATGTTCAGCTCTGTCATCAGGAACTGTGTGATCATAACACAGTTCTCGTGAAACAAAAGGAGGGACAGCACTTAGGACAATGACCATTTCCCAGATGCCTGGAGCAGCTCATCCCACTGTGTGGCCCTACCAGGATAAAGTTCTGAAGAGATGTACCCAGCCGCAGGCATCTACCCTCTGCTCCTGCCTTCCCTAGCCCAGGGTTCCTGTGTGCTTCTCAGAAGAGCACCTCCCAGTTCTGCTGCTCAGCACATTGTCAGGCATGGCAGGCGCCCTGAAGAGGAGGGCGTTCCATCAAGGAAACTAGGTCCTGAGAAGCTCAGGCATCTCTAAAAGCAGTGATGGACATCCACACAGCAGCTGCCACAATATAGACGATGGACAAACACGGACCTATTCATCAGCTCCATGCATTTTATATTGCGCCAGATATAGTGACAGTACTCAGAAGTTAATATGGCACTGGACAGATACATCTGGGTCAGTAAATCACACTGTAAAGGCAAGTATAAAGATGAGACTTTAAACCACAATAATTGAAACAACCGACATAATGTATAAGTGGGTGTAGCTAAAGAGTCAGTCAGTGGGTTGACAGTCAGTTGGGAGAGCGTCCCCAGGAAGAAGAGGATGAGACTGTGCACACGAGCACTTAGAGATCCCAGTGGGGACACAGCACCAAGCCTGAGACAGCAGAGCATCACGAGATAACAGAGGGACCTTGACTAGCAGGGGAATGGAATCACACTGCCATCAGCACTCTTACCACAGACATCAGAGGGGAGAGCGAAGGTTCCTTTCAGATGCACTTAGGTGACAGGACAGTCACCCCGGTTGAAGTGTGAAGGTAAACACCATGAGACAGGAAGAATCGCACCTGTTATCCTGGAAAGCTGAGGATCCGGAATTTCATGTATCCTTTTCTGTATGAGAAAGGCTGCTGGCACTTTTATCTCAGGGCAGAGACACACCATGAGCAGGGGGTGAGAGGGCAGAGGAAACCAGCCATACTCTTGAGTCAGAGAAACCAAGTTCACAGAAAGCCCTCACGTACCCACCAATTCTCACCCACAGGAACCTGCCACATACATGTGAAGCCAGGCTAGTCTAAAAATCAGACATCCCATTCTCCCACAAGGCTGAGGTCCTCCCCCATGTCCAGCAGGAAAGAGACCTGCTCCAGCCCTCAAGAACTTAAAACTATTCACCAAATCCACCCCTGCCCCACAGCAACAGCACCTGGCTCAGTGACATCAGGGACAGGTGGCTCAGCCAGGTTGCAGGGCAGAGAACAGAGCTTGCTTATCTCGGGGAAGAAATGTTCCACTTTGGTCTGTACCGCGTTTGCTTACACTATGACTGGGGAAGAAGAATTTACAACAGATAATCTAAAAATTAAACTATTGAAACAGAATTACAGATGTCCCAGATATTGGAAATCACAAGCAAGGATTTTTAAAATGCCACTATAAAAATATTTTTTTTAAAAAGCTAAGAGAATGAGATAATAAAGAAATTTAAATGACAAAATAAGAGATTCTGAACTAAAAACTGCAACATTTAGATAATTATCGGGATAGGCTAGATTAAATTTCCAACAGGATGGGCACAACAGGGGGAAGGTGGGCATTTTACTTCACAGTGTAACAAAATTTAACAAGCTGTAAGCCAGAGGGGAAAAAGTGTTATTTTAAGTGAACTACAAGTTATGAGAAGTTAATTTCAAATGGCAGAGACCATTTGGTGAGAATAGTATTCCCTCAATTCCAAAGTAGATAGACATTATAAAATTTGAGATTATAGGCTAATATTACTGAGGACATAGATTTAAAATGTTCAGGAACTATTACAAAATCAAAGCTGGTATTATGTAAAAGAATAATGTTGTCACGAGCAAGTGGGACTTATTTCATGAACATAGGTTGACACAATATCTGAAGATGAGTCTGTATCCACAATATTAGGAAATGGGAGAAAACGTGATTCTCGTTTGCCACGGGAAAAAAATCACTTAGCAGAACTTAACTACTATAAAGTAACTCTTCATCAACTAAAAACATAAGATTTTTTTCTTCAATCAGATTAAGAGAATCTATGAAAAACATACAGCTAGCAAACCATACTGACAAAGACTGTCCACCACTGGGAAAGGTTACTCAGCCACTGCTTTCCCATGCTGCCCAGGATGTCCTGGACACTGCTAAGGTGAGACCCTGCAACAGAAGGCATAGCCATCAGGAAGGGCGGGAGGAGCACAGATGTCAGCCGTGTGCACAGAAGGCCCTGAGCAAGGGAAGCCACCGGCATCACCCATGGATGAACGAGATTGCAGGAGATGAGGTGACCCATGCACCTCAGATCCCACAGTCTCACTGGGAATCTTTGGAAAAGGCCGTGGAACAGTGCTGTGCACCACAGCATTGGCTCCGTAGCTTCTGTGTGTGTGAGAAGAATTCTATGTAAATACTAAAACTAAAATCTGCCAAGAACACACAGGGGAAATGCTCCCAGCAGATGGAACCACATGGGTATGCATTTGAAAATCAGGACATTTGTTTCCAGTCAGCACTCACGGTGACTGATTCCTAGTGGACCAGAGACTTAAAGGTTATTTTTGTGGAGGAAATATAGGTATACATCTTTTTTACTCAAATATAGAAAGATCCCTTGGGACACACACACACACACAAAATTATCAAAGAAATAAATGGACAAATTTGGGTATATAAAAATTAGGAACTTAAAACTTAACTTTTGGAAAACTTAAATAAAACCTAGAACATGAGAAAATGCATACATGTGAATATAAACAAGTGAAAAGAGAGAGAGAGAGCACTAACATCAAGACTACTTGGAGAACATCAATGAATAGGAATGAAAATAAGCCCAATAGAGAAACAGGCAAAACAGATACATATACATCTATGGAAGGAGAACTATATGAGGCCAATGAACATGAGAATGGGTATTTCACTTCCCAGTAATCAGGAAAATGTGCATATCCAACAGCTTTCTGCATCTATTGGAAGTTTGGAAGTCTATCGGTGAGAACGTGGACAACAAAATGTCTTGTCAGTTACAGAGGGACTCTGTATAAGTTGCCAGAAGCACATGGAAATGATTTGGCAATGTGCTTGTTCAGGTGACGGCCAGTGCGGCCTATGTCTGAACCACGCCATTTCCCAATAAACTTAAGAAACTCACCTATCAACACCAGGATATGTGGAGAAACCCCACACAAAAAATCTGGAACCAACACAAATGCTCACCAAATGAGAACGGATAAAATATGACGACAGCAACCATGGAGCATTAAACAGCATCGAGCAGTGAGCCGTGGAGTCCCACAGAGATGTGGGCGTCTCCTACCCATGAAGCAGAGGGTGAGGAAGAAGGCTTCTCACGGCACTCTGTTGGCAAAGTTCAGAAGCAACAAAAGTTGTGTCTTGTTTAGGCAACTCATCAAACTTTAACAACTAATTTTAGGGTGGGTGTGGCACACGTCTTTAATGTCAACACTCCAGGGGTAGGGGGTAGGCAGGAGGATCCCCATGAGTTCAAGCCAGCCTAGTCTACAAAAAGAGTTATTGGCCATCCATGGCTACATAGTGAAATCCTGTCTTAAAAAATAAATTAAAAAAATAATTTTAAAGAGAGAAAGAAATGACAGACACAGCATGGCGTTGAATGGGGGAGGGGAGGGACCCAAAAGGCGATGGGTAAATACCACTCTGGCTTCTGGTCTCAACATGGCCAGTCTATTTAATTCTTTTTAAAAATAATTGTTTAGATTTCTATTTTTATTTTGTGTATATGAGTGTTTTGCCTACATTTATGTATGTATACCATGTAGGGGGCTGAGGAGAAAAGAAGTGGGCATTAGAGCCTCTGAAACTGGCATTACAGAGCCACCACATGAATGCTGGGACTCCAACCTGAGTCCTCTGCAAGGATAATAAAATGTCCTTAACTGCCTCTCCAGTCCCCACCATTCATTTACCTCTTAAGTGTAAGATTAGACTTTTCTCAAAGTGAACATTCAAATTCAGGAGCACAACTTCCAGGAAAAGCAGCAGATGGTGGACCTACAGACAGCCTCCACAAGCCTGCTGGCTTCACATGTGGGCCATAGACAGAAATAGTAGGATCCTTCCAAATCTCGCAGGCTGTGGGGATGAAGCCCTTGAGAGGTTCAGGAGCAACCTAGCCATTTCACAGACCCGAGCAGGCATGAGATCTCCAAGGATAACCCTGGTTCGGCTTCTTTATGTATCAAGACATATTGTAAACTTGCCCAGAGCAGCGGGGCTACTTCCTATCCATTTTCATCTAGAATAACGGCCACCTTGTTTTGTTCTTGGGGTCTGTCCTTAGAAGTAGATGAGTGCCGGTCTCAGCCATGCCTGCATGGAGGCTCCTGCCAGGACCTGGTTGCTGGTTACCAGTGCCTCTGCAGCCCGGGGTATGAAGGAGTCCACTGTGAGCTAGGTAAGAGGTCTGCTGAGGGCCCTGGGGTTCCCAGCCATGGCCACCTTGTCACACCATCCTTCCCATAGACAAACTGTCTAAATAACCATCACACTCACTGCGTGCTCTCTTAGGGCCATTCTGCTGGCCAGGATAGATTTTAAAAGCTCTCTGCCCCTCTTGCCTTGAAGACTGAGAGCTCATCTGAAAATCACTGGGCCTTGCACCAGAGGCAGGCCTGGGGATGGGGCAGAGAAGATGGGCAGGTCGCAGCCCTTGACACCTGGTGCTGCCATTACTGGAGGGAGCAGAGGCCTGACCAATATATGGCAGGGTAAGACCTGCATCCCTTGTGCCCTGGCTTCCGGAAGGGCAAAGCATAGGAGCTGCTTCCAGTTGTGATGTTAGGGAGCATGGAGCACGCACAGAAGCAGCAGTGAGGATGTTATGTGTTGGAAATGGGCACCAAACCAACTATGGAGGAGCAGTGGCTGTGACACAAGAAAGGCTGTGGTCCAGAGTAGAGCACCCAGGCACTGAGGCCCAGGGCCTTGCTGATCATCAGGTAGTAAATAGAATCCTGGGGGACATGCAGGAGATTCTCATATGAGTCAGTGCCATCCTGTCTGTGCAGAGACAGACGAGTGCCAAGCACAGCCCTGCAGAAATGGAGGCGCCTGCAGGGACCTTCCCGGGGCTTTCATCTGCCAGTGCCCTGAAGGTTTTGTTGGAATCCACTGTGAAACAGGTAGGGTTCTTTCAGGTGGGTCCCACAGAACCTGGGCTGCTGGGAGATCAGAGGGGAAGCAGGAGCCACCCTCTTGCTGGACAAGCCACCCAGAGAGAGAAACCCCCAAGGCTGTGGTGACCTGGAGGGAGGAAGGAAACTGGGTGGGGGGGGGGTCCCTGAGAGCCCCTCCTACCCACAGGTGTGCCATACCCCTCTCCTGGCCATTGCTCCTTGCCTCCCCCTATCCCTTCTTCCCGCTGTCCTCTCCTCCCTCCCCCAGAGTCCCTCCCTGCAGCTCGGGCCAACCCTTTGGGTGTTCTCCAGAGGTGGATGCCTGTGCCTCCAGCCCCTGCCAGCACGGAGGCCGCTGTGAGGACGGTGGTGGGGCCTACCTGTGTGTGTGTCCAGAGGGCTTCTTTGGCTACAACTGTGAGACAGGTAGGATGTCCCAGAGGCCTTCCTTGGCCGTCTGGTCTCCTTGGTACCCCGTTTGCTGCCTTAATCTTCCTCCACTTCCACTTCCAGGAACACATGCTCAGTCCATAGCCTCACGCCCACCTTAACTGGCTCTGTTATCCCTGGACAAGCTGGGCTTGCACCCCCAGAGCCCCACACTCACTGTCCTTTTCATGGAAAACCCTTTTCCCGATAAGCACACGATAGGACCCTTGGCCAGGCCTTTCAGGACACAGGCACCCACAGCAGTTTATCCTTGCCCATCATGCCCAACACCAGAGTGCTCCCCATCAGTGTTCTGGTCCCTCTCTAGGTTGGAGCACCAACCTAGAGCCAAGCTTGTTTTGGCCATACAGTGCCTGGCAGACTTAGCTTGAAAGGCAAAGAGATAGCAGACGCCATGACACTACCCCACCCCTCCCTAACCCATGCCACCTATGCCAACAAGAAGCCGAGGTACAAGAAAACCCCAACTCCACCCTCAATGTTATTTCCCCCTCAGTGAGTGACCCCTGCTTCTCTAGCCCCTGTGGGGGCCGCGGCTACTGCTTGGCCAGCAACGGGTCCCACAGCTGTACCTGCAAAGTGGGCTACACAGGCAAGGACTGCACCAAAGGTGAGGGCCAGGAGCTCCGGGAAGGAGGATGGAGGAGCAAGGGGGCCTGAAGGTAGGCCAGGGGCCAAGTGGGAAAGATGGGCAGAAAGCTGCTGACCTAGGTCCCCTTCAGAGCAGGGAGGGGGCGCCAACAGCCACATATGTAGAAATGCAAACCTCCAGAGGGCCTTGGCTGCCCAAGTGAGAAGGCTCCCTGCTAGGAACGACCTGGGTGACCAGGCCCCAGGGCCAATCTAGGTGACTTGACTGGGAGCTACTCTTTCATGCTTAAAGGCTAACCCCTCCACCCCCTTTGTGTTTGGTGCAACCCTGAAGAGCTCCTCCCACCAACAGCCCTCAGGGTAGAAAGGGTGGAGGAGAGTGGGGTCTCCATCTCCTGGAGCCCACCTGAGGGCTCCACGGCCAGGCAGGTACTGGATGGCTATGCGGTCACCTATGCCTCCTCGGACGGATCTTCCCGGCGCACCGACTTCGTGGACCGGAGCCGCTCCTCTCACCAGCTTCGGGCCCTAGCAGCCGGTCGTGCCTACAATATCTCCGTTTTCTCAGTCAAGAGAAACACGAACAACAAAAATGACATCAGCAGGCCTGCAGCACTGCTCACCCGCACCCGTGAGTTTCTGAGGGTGGTGGGCCACTGCTGCCCAGAAGAGGACCCTGTTCCCTACCCATGGTTCAGCAGACAGCTCTGTGTGGGGGGCTGCCTTTCCTACAGGGAAGGGCGCAATAACCAGAAGGGTGGATCAGAGAAAGGCTTGGGTAGAAAGAAGCAGGCACTGGGCTGGGTGGGGAGGAGCAGGTGGGGTGGGTAGCATCGGCTGAGCAGCTTATCGCCCCGCAGGACCCCGCCCTATTGAAGACTTTGAGGTCACCAACATTTCAGCCACTGCCATCTCAGTGCAGTGGGCTCTTCACAGGATCCAGCATGCCACCGTCAGCAGGGTCCGAGTGTCCATCCTCTATCCCGAGGCCTCTGCGGTCCAGTCCACTGAGGTGGACAGGAGTGTGGACCACCTCACATTTGGGTAAGAGGAGATGCCTCAGGAATAAGGGGTCCAGAGTGTTCTTTATGTACCTGCCATCCATCACCTGGGTGGGGCTGGGACCTGAACTGCCCCTCACAGAGGCAGCCAGGACCACTAGCAGCTGAGGACTCCCGGTCATTTAGAGTCAACCCCTAGATGCTCCTCTCCTCCTTGTCTGCCCTGACAGGGACCTGCTGCCAGGGAGAAGGTACAGTGTGAGGCTAACCACCCTCAGTGGGCCTGGAGGAGCCGAATATCCTACTGAGAGCCTGGCTTCAGCTCCGCTGAACGTGTGGACCCGTAAGCAGCAGGCAGTTTCTGCCTTCAGTACTCTCTCCCCTATGGTGCCCTCTGGACCCAGGGCTTCTTCCCTCCTGGGCATCCTATCCTGCCCAAAGTGTCCTTACACTGTAAACTCAGACCCTGACCTCCTTGAGATTTCTTCACTTGGACGGGCAGAGGGAAAGAAGCCTTCTGCCAGAGACATTGTTCAAGACTGCCCCAGCACCTGAATACGGCAAGATGATCCTCAGTATGTCTCCCAAGGAATAAATACATCAGAGTTCAAGGAGCAAGCAGGGATTATGTCACAGGGCTTTGAAGTCATGTGACCAGCCCACAATGGCTACATTTCTTGGTATTACTGGTCCATGTGTCCTTCCTGTTGTATGATCTGTGAGAAGGGAATATGAGAGCAGAGGGGATTTATGAAGCAAGATGACTACTAGGTACAACTCCGTGCCTCCCAGACTCAGGACTGCCCATCTGTGGCCCTCAGATATTTAGGGAGGCATGCTGGAGGCATGACCTAGCTTCTGCATACAGGATCCCTGTGCCACCCCCAAGATGACAGGATGACAGCACTGGCCAGGATGACAGTGTCAGTAGTAACCAAGGCTGACTTCAGATGCAGCTCCAGATCCCTTGCAGACCTTAGGTGATGTTTCACCAGATGCCCTTTGACCTCTCACCCCCTCCTTCTGTCCATTCCTCATCCAGGACCTTTGCCTCCAGCAAACCTGACTGCCTCTCGAGTCACAGCTACCTCTGCCCATATGGTCTGGGACAACCCTGCTCCAGGTATCTCACTGGAGGCTTATGTCATCAATGTGACCACCAGTCAGAGTACCAAGAGCCGCTACATCCCCAATGGGAAGCTGGTGTCCTATACGGTGCGTGATCTGATGCCAGGTCGACGGTACCAGCTCTCAGTTACAGCTGTGCAGAGCACAGAGCAGGGCCAGCTGCACAGTGAGCCTGCGCACCTCTACATCATCACCTGTGAGTTCCATGACAGGAGGGGCCTGGGGAGTTGTTCATACCAAACATTTGGACTGCTTGCTGCTCTTGGGGTGTGGGACCCTTGCCCAGAAGAGGCAGCGTAGACAACCTGCATGGGCCATTCCTGGGAACCGAGACCCAGGCATAGGGTAAGGAAGGACAACTGATAGCATGAGCCTCGTCTTACTCTGTTTTACCAGTCTAATCCCAGCAGGGTTACAGGCAACTGCAGGACCTCACCATGAAAGAGCTACCAAGTAGGCAGCAATGCAGAGGCCCAGGCCTTAGCCAAAAGGACATGAGCACCAGAGAGGGAGGCAAGAAACTACAAGTGGCTGGGGAGGGCAGGAAGGAACACCTGGACAGAGAAGCACAAAAGGCAAGGCTGGGGTGTAGACATTCAGGTGGCCACATTAACAACCTGAGTCTATTCCCAAGGGTGACAGGGTACTCTACTGGAACCCAAAAGTGTCCTGCATGCCCTTTATGCTCAAACCTTACATGAGGTGCCATGTGAAAAGAATTTGAGGAATGCAGGGAGAGAACTCAGTGAGAAGACAAGCAGAGGTGCTCAAGGACAAGACAGCAGGTTCTCAGAGTAGGGCCAGTACGCTCCAAGAGAGTGGGGCTCCACTCCTGGCCTCCCTGGGCTCCTCCTCCTCTCCTCTCAGTCCATGGGGCTGCTTTGTGGACATACAGTGAAGGCAGTGCTTATATGTTGTGCTAATTCTCAGATCCAACCCTGCCATTCTACCAGCTGAGCTCCAGGCATACCTGCCAGGCAAAAAGACAGGTGGGGGTCTCCCTAGGAGCCTGTCAGAGTCAGGATGAGGCAGATGGAGAAGGAAGGAAGTCACCTAGCTTGAGAGGCTGAAGGGACACTTAAAGGTGGTAAGGGCCTGTCTGTAGGAAAGCTGCCCAGCAGAACTGTTGATCTGCAGGGCTGTGATCCACAGTCTAGCCTCCACTTAGCAAATCAGGACTTTGCTAGGGAGTGGCGGGGAGCTGGCCTTTCAGGCCAGTGTTTTCTGTTGCAGCATAAATGCATGGCCTCTGCTTAGAAAGGTAAAACCAGTGACACAGGCTTTTTAGGCAATGTGTACCCCTCTCTGCCCGTGCCTAAGCAGGGCAGGGCTGGGTGTGAGCTGCCACTTCTGCAGTGGGGGCAGAGACAGGAACACTAGGAAACCTAGTTTGTGGCTACTCCCCTTTCTTCTTTTTTGGCAGCTCCCAGGGATGGCACTGAGAGACGCTGGCACCAGGGAGGACACCATTCACGGATGCTTAGAAATAGGCCAGCCCCTGTGCGCCTGCCAGAGCTGCGCCTGCTCAATGACCACAGTGCCCCTGAAACACCAACTCAGCCACCCAGGTACACACCCTAGCGCTAGCCCGGGGTCCCTTAGTCTGCACTCAACCCATGACCCTCCTGCCCTGTACACACCCTAGTGCCAGCTGGGGCCCCTTAGTCTGCACTCAACCCATGACCCTCCTGCCCTGTACACACCCTAGCGCCAGCTGGGGTCCCTTAGTCTGCACTCAACCCATGACCCCCCCTGCCCTGTTGCAGGTTCTCAGAGCTTGTAGACGGAAGAGGAAGAGTGAGTGCCAGGTTTGGTGGCTTGCCCAGCAGAGCAGTAACTGTGAGATCACGTGCGTATTGCAAACTTCCTGGTACCAACCTGGTAGCAACCCTAGTGGCCTCACTACCCTTATCCCTGGCATAAAATATGTTGAGATCTTTAAAATCTGGGTTTAAATTGCACTGGCCGGTGGGTCCTGGATCTAGTAGCAACCTCAGTCCTGGCCGTGTGTGAGGTTTTAGGCTTCTAGAGTAGCAGGAAATGCTCCTACCAGTCCCTGAGTCTGCCTGGGAGAGGCCAGGACCCCTAACCACATGGGATTCCCCAGCTATGGCGACTGAATGCTCAAGGGCAGAGAGCAGAGGGCATGAGTGGACAGGCAGTGACAAGAGAGGGGACACCAAGTCTAGATGTGAGAGAAGGATGCCTGGGGAGGGGGTGGGCAGGGTGAGATAGGAAGTTCCAAGGTTGGGATCACCAGACTTGCAGATGAATGGGCCAAGAGAAAATGCCTAGGGGCAGAGATAAGTTCTGTAGGGATGGCTTGCAGAAGGGGCCAAGAACCCAGATGGCTGAAGATGCTGATAAGGAAGAGAAGCCCCGGTTCCCACTCCTCAGAGAGCATGGCTGAGGGGAAGGAAAGGAGAACCCGACCCTGGGAAGGAGAGAGAGGCCACTTAAGGAAGCAGCTTCAGGAAAGTAGAAAAGCCAGCTTTCAGCGGGGCAGGGAAAATGAGGCCCAGCCTCCACGGGGGACAGCTGGGGACAGCTGGGGCCACAATGATTATTACCAGTAGATGAAATCAATGGGCATGAAGCAAGGGCCATGTGGTCACCCTTAGCTTCTCCTAGAACCCACCACCCCGGTGCCGCTCAAGAACACAGAGGCCCCTGAGCAGGTCCATCTGGCCCTCCAACTACCCAAGAACAGCAGCAAAGACACAGAAAGTAAGTTACGTGCGTGGGAGGGAAGGGGGCTGGTTGTTCTTCACAGCTACCACAGTGGGAAGCTGAGAGGCACAGGGTCTACCCAAGAGGCAGTTGGCACCCCAGCCGGGACACAATCCCCCACTTCATAAGTGAGAGACTAGAGAACACCCAGGACACACCCAGGATCTGTCTTAGGAAGACTGATCTATCCTCATTTCCAGTAATCCCCCTCACCTTGCTCCTCACCCACCCTGGAGATCCACTTCAGGCCACCCAGCTCACTTCTTCATAGAGGAGGTACCGAGTCAGGGGAAAATCAGTGAAGAGTGGCCACTGAGCAAGCCCTGGCTGGAGGAATGGCACCCCAAGCTTGGCCACATGTAGGGCTACTCGTAGCCTGGACTGTTCTGTCCCCACATAGCACCAGGTGTGTTTCCAGCACCTCTGGGCAAGTAGTTAGCAGTGCAAACAGACGCTCCTTCAACGGTCAGACTCTTGCTCTGTCCCTCTAGGGATTATGGGTTAGGCCCAGAGGTCCTTCCTCCTTCTGAGTCACACCAGAGACTCAGACGGAGAGTACATGGAGGAAAGCGTAAGCCTGAGGTGACCTCACCTGGAAGCCTGTCCTAGAAGGACACCTGTTTATATTAAGGGTGTTACAGTGCCAGAGGCAAAAGCAGAGGGGCCCACTGATCATGAATTCAGTACTCTCCCCGACCCGGGACACCTGTGTACACTGGGAAGGTGGCTGTGCATGCTGCAGCATCGAAACACTCCTTACCACAGTTTGTCCTGCTTTTTGAGGGGGATAAAACAGGCTCACTGGATAGTCTGTGATACATAGCCCCTGTGAGTACCAGATGTCCCCTTTCATAAAAGCCCAGAACAGGCTGTTTTCCCTGTGGGTTCAGTCTCCTGGATTCCATCTCAAAAAGAAATCCAAGTGGCCCCAAGGCTACTGTCACACTGCAGTGGAGCACATTTCAGTGATATCACAAGAAAAAGAATCCCTTAAGGCCTCAGACACAAAACTAATCATGACCTTTGATTTATATCACACCCATGCCGTCCGTCCTTCTCTGTCAGTTTGGTTGCCTTTAATAATTCTGGAGCCAGGCCCATGCTAGAATCTGGCTGGAAACTTTGTCTTGTGGTTTTTCTCCTGGACTTCCATGTGGTCCACCTCCATCCTAAGCTCTGTCTGAGTCCTTAGTCTTGGAGTGGCTGGATGGGGCAAAGGGGTGGGGATGTCACACATTACAATAAAGAGAGTCCCAGCTCTCAGTCACCTGAATCAAGTGTCCAAACATGCATGGGTCCATTCTGTCTCCTTTGTTCCAACGTTTTCCCTCCTGTGAGCCAACTCATCCACCTCAATGCCAGTGGCCTTGGTGTGAACTTACACACTGTAGGACCTCTGAGGAGCCTCAAGCTTTCTTTCAATCGCCCTTCATTCTCTGTATGCTGGCTTTGTCTAGTGCAACAAGGTACTTGCAAACAACCTCCGAAGGCCATGTTTGCCATAAACATTTATCAGCTCTCACGTGTAAAGGATTCTTCAGCAGGACATAGGATGCCAGGTCCAGATTCCTCTCTCCATCATCATCTGGTGTCCAGTCTTATTCTTGTCTCCTTGTAGGTCATCTGATCCTTTTCTCTGGAAGAGTTGGACTTCCCTTCCTTGAGTAAAAGTGTATCCCCCAAAAGGCCCTCGGGAGCCCCTGAAGCACACTAATGTTCCCAAAGCTTGTTTCCTCACTAAACAACTTTGCAGGTCAGGGTTGTACCTTCAAATCCCAGGGAGAATCTATGGAGAGGAGGGAGGGTCCCACAGCAGCCATCCTGGGATGAGGGACCTCAAGGGCAAGAATGAAAAAGCAAATGCTAATCCTAGATATATTCTCCTGGTTTTCCCTCCATGCCTCACTCCAGAAGCAGGATTTCTGGCTTATTATGGTTTATCCCCTTAGTCACCACTATCTGGCTTCTACCAGAAGGATAAGCAGGCACCATCCCCACAACAGCAGCCAAGTACAAGGCTTGAATAGCTTTGCTGTAGAAGTCATCCATAGGGGACAGCACAATGTCCTGCCACAAGGTGCTACCACACCCTACACACCCAATTCACTGCCTGAATCAAAGGAGCTCTCTCCCTCCCTCCCTCCCT
>NW_022196896.1:118962416-118974421 GCF_008632895.1 Mastomys coucha
TCTCTCTCTCTCTCTCTCTCTCTCTCTCTCTCTCTCTCTCTCTTTCTGTGTGTGTCTTTAGTAGTGTTGGCTATTCAATACCTGACTATAGTAGGCACTCTTTAGCTGGCCCCCCATACCTCCATCTCTGTCCTGAGGAGCCACCAAGGCACTTCCCATCACCATACGTATTCTAGGCTTTCATGAAAAGTATAGTAGGCTCTTATTAACCTTCCTGAGGCTCTGTCAACTGCACATTCACCCACAAATAACAGGCATGTCAGCCATGGTCTCATAGCCCTGGCTGTCCCATGCACGGCGGGTGAAGATTGATGGGTGTTAAGAACTCAGATTTTCAATACTCTCTCATACTTCCTTGTCCTGTAGGGCTGCTGTAAACATCTCTGGGCATTGTGTACAGTCCTAAAATTCATATGGAAATGCAAGAGATTCAGAATAGCAAAACACTTTCTGAAAAGAGGAAACAGGTAGGGAGATTCATATTCCTGATATCAAAACATGCTGTAAGTCCTGTGTGACACTCCTTAAGGACAAGCATGTAAACATACAGGGCAGAAGGAAGAGTCTAGAAATAACCACATACTTACTGTTAAATGATTATGACCAGGGGGCCAAGATCACACCACAAAGAATGGACAGTCTCCTCATCAAGCAGTTGAGACCCAGTCCAGACCCAGTCAGCACTGTTAGCAGCCCGCACCAGTGTCTAACAACAGGAAAAGACAGGTTTGCCACTGCTCCGTGTGCATCATTAGGGGATGCAGCCTACAGTAGCAGCAGGCCTCCCTGGACCCTGAAGCTGATGGTGCTTTCCTGTTTCCAGCTAGCCCTGGCAGCTGTTCAGAAGACGTCTGTCAGAATGGAGGCACCTGTGTCCCCGGTGCCAGTGCCCACAGCTGTGACTGCAGGCCTGGGTTCAAAGGCAGACACTGTGAGCTTGGTAAGTCAGAGCTGGCTACTAAGGGGTACTGGCCTTGGGGTGGCTGTGGTGATAGCCTGGGGCTTGGTCCTGGGATGCTGAGCATTCAAGATGCTTTTCCTCAAGTTGGGTTTCAGTCTGTGAGGTAATAAGGCAGGGGTCCAAAAGAACCCAGGTAGGAAGGATGGTGGATGTGTGGCCTCAGAGATGGACCACGAGCCACAGGGACAGAGGGATGCCCAAAGCACTGGTTGAAAAGCACTGCAGAACAAAGCCTACGAAGTCAGGAACCAGGGTGGTGATTCCAAAGCAACATCTCAGAGCCAGACTGCTGAGAGGGACAACAGATGCAGTGGCAGGATCACAGGCTCCTCAAGAACACATTTGGACTGAGTACCAAAAGTCCTGGAAGCTCCCAGGAAAAGAAAAGAATCCTGAGGCCAAGTGGAACTTAGGGAAAACTAGCCTGCAGATACCGAACACCCTACTCTGAAGCAAGGCCCCAAGCCCAGAAAGTAGCTGGCACCACAGGCTCACACAGGCTCACACAGGCTCGCAGGGTGCTTCCTGGGGAAAGAGTCTCGCTTGAGAGGTGGAAAGAGCCTCTTCCTAAGAGCTGGCCTTTCTTTCTCTTTTGTGGCATAGCCTGTGAAAAAGTGCCTCGCCCCTGCACACGGCTGTTCTCTGAGACCAAGTCATTTCCTGTCTGGGAAGGAGATGTCTGCCACCATGTGTAAGTCGGCTCTGCCTCTGCCCTGGTTGTGTCCTTATTCGCTGAGGAAGGATGGAGACTATAGACACTGGTTTTGACCACTCCTGTCTAAACCGGTTGCTCAACCCAAGCAGCCAAGAGTTGACTGAAGAGAGCACAGACCGATTCCCATGCATGGAAGCCCTCACAGAATTCCAGGACCTGCCTCTCTCTCCTCCTTTCCTTAAAGCCCAGAAACCAGATAGCACACAAGAACCTCAGTCCCAGCTCTACCATTAACCCACCGTGATGTGGCCCTGGGCAAACCGCTCTTGCCTCAGTTTCTCAATCTGCACCAGGAAAAAGGACTGCTTATCGCATTTCCTTTTTTTAAAAAAAGATTTATTTATTTATTTTATGTATATGAGTATACACTATAGTATAACATGAGATAGTTATGAGCCTTCATATGGTTGTTAAGAATTGACTTTTAGGACCTCTGCTCGCTCCAGTCAACCCTGCTCACTCAAGTAGACCCTGCTTGTTCAGTCTCTGTTTGCTCTGGCCCAAAGATTTATTAATTATTGTAAATAAGTACACTGTAGCTGTCTTCAGACACACCAGAAAAGGCATCAGATCTCATTATGGGTGGTTGTGAGCCACCACGTGGTTGCTGGGATAAACTCAGGACCTTCAGAAGAGCAGTCAGTGCTCTTACGCATTGAGCCATCTCACCAGTCCACTTCTCTCATCTCTTGAGACTTTCCTAGCAATAAGACTCACTGTGTCTCTCAGTGCCCACCGTTCCAGTACTGGATTGTTCCAGGCACTCAGAGGGCCAGATGCTCACACCCTAGATAAAGATTGCCATCACAAAGCACATCTGCTACACAGTATAAATAACATCAGGATGTGCCCAGGAAAGAAAGAGATGAACATATAAGATGAGGAGAGCTAGGGATGGAGGAGACAGGAGCAGGCTTCATGGAAGAGGGACACTGAACAGATATGGAGGAGGTGGGGCTGTCAGAGAGAGAATGTTCCAGACATCAGGTATATATATCTGTTACAAGGTTCTGTGACAGGTTGTACCCAATATGTCTGAGGAACAACAGAGGCCAATAGAGCAGAGAATGTGAAAGCAGAAGAAAGAAGAGTTCCTGGGATCTTGTTGAGCCTCACATGGGCTGTGGTGTCTGTTCTCCAAGAACCGTGGAGCTCCTGAAGGGCTCTGTGCAGAAGGTGATGTGTGATCACACTGTCCAGAGCACCCTGGTGCTCCTCAGAGGAGGAGGAAGCACATGAAAGAAAGGAGGGGAAATGGCAGAAAGCGCATACAAGCTTGATGCAAGGCTAGGCTTAGTCAGTCAGAAAGGAATAGCCAAAAGGCCCTAATCCATATGGGTTTGCGGAGGCAGCCCTGATCGTCACCCTGTACCCACAACAGCAATCTCGTTAGTCTGTACCAACATAATCCACTGGCTTCTGGCTATTCTGGTTATACCAGAGCCTGCCTCTGTGTTAGATGCCCTTGCCATGTGAGGAGAGTCCTTCATTCACCAAGTTTTTTATCCTGTCCTTGTAACCTATACACATCTTTGAAGAGACTCCCCTTATCTAACAGATAGATGGGTCTTGCTTGTATTCAGTCTGACCAGTCTTTCATTAGAGTTCTTAGATCATTTTGCATTTATAATGGGTAATGTGGCTGGATTTAAATCTAGCATATTACATATTGTTTTGTATTGTTCCACTTGATCTTTATTACTTTTTCCTCTTTTCTGGCTAATTTTGGATTGCTGGCTCATAGATTATACTTGTTCCATTTTGCCAGTGCCATCTTGTCTCCATTTACCTCGAGTTGCTTGTGGCATTTACTACAAGCACTGAAGCCAGTCATCACCACTCAGTGCCCAAAGCCTTGCTTTCCCACACTCATCACTCTGTGTGTAAATCTAGGATTCTGCCAGGTATCATTTGCCTTCCCTGGAAAACTTGCTAGAACATTTCTGAGGACACAAATCGACAAATGATGGTTCTCTCATTTGTCTTAAGAGGTCTTTGTTTAAACCTTACTTTGGGCATATTTGTTAAATATAGGATTACTGGTTGACAGTTACAATTAGACTTATCACTGGGACAACATTCTTGGCATAAACAATGTAAAGGCAGGCTTTATTCTGGCTCACAGTTAGAGGTTTCCATCCATGATGGTGTAGTGGAACGGTTCATGTAGTGGAAGAGAACCGACGTCTGTGGGATGATACCATCGTCCACATCATGGCAGCCTCCTCTTCTCTGTGCGGTCTGATACCCCGAGACGCACGCAGACATGCTCACTAGGCCCCTGTGCTTCTTGGTGCCGCTGTGGTGACAGGATTGGTCCTCCCCGCCGCACTGGCTACCCAGTCTCCTCCACACTGTGCCTCCTTCCTTATTTCCTCTCTATTGCCGTTTCTGGCCAACTCGACTATGTGTTTTGGTTTAGATACTGTTGTATTTTTAATTCCTGGAATGTTTATTTATTTACTTACTAATTTTGAGGGGTTCTCTCTTTGCAGGCCTGCCCATCCTATAGACTAGGCTGGCCTCGAACTCAGAGATCCACTTGCCTCTGCCTTCCAAGTGCTGGGATAAAAGGCGTGCAAATGCTACAGCCACTTCTCTGGAATTTGTTAATCTTATATTTCTGAGGTTTTAGCTTATGTCAAATCTGGGCCATAGCTCAATCTTTTCCCTCCATTTCTCTACTTCTAGAGTTCAATTACTAGTATATTTGACTAATATAGTCCCTCGGGTCACTGTAGGTCTTTTTCTTGTTTCAAAGCATTGTAAATGGTATGGATGTGAATATGTCTCTGCTTCCTGGTAGGTAGTTTGTATTGCTATGTGTTCAATGCCACATACTTTTCTTTTACACTTAGTTTATTATTAATCCTACTCAACAGATTTAATTTCAGATACTTGTAATGGCTGTTTGGTTAGCTTTTTGGATTTTGCTGTTTGTTTTCCAGTCTTAAGACTGACCCCAAGGCTGCTCAGCAAGTGTCATGCCACTGAGCTATTGCCGTATTCTATCATCTCTACAAACTCTGTTTAAGTCTTCCATCAGTCATTTCTCCCTTCACTTTGCCGATACCTCCTCTAGCTCCCTAAATGTGTGGGACAGATAGCAGTTGCTTTATAGTCTTCCTCTTTTTCCTGAATTGTTTTCCACTCCATTAGTTTTCTCCAGGCTGTATCACACAGGGTTTTGTATCTGGTCTTTTTTGAGGGGTGTTTTTTTTTTAGCTTTTGGTCCTTATGGTTCTTTGAATGCCATAATTTATCAGATGCTGAACAATATAGATTTTATATTTAAGGGTAGTGGGTTTATTTTCAAGAAAGGTATTTCTGTTGTATTGGTTTCTGCAAGGCAGGATTTGATTATAATCTGATCCTTCTGAGGACTTAGGGTAGCTTTAGAGTAGGCATCATGTAGGGCTCATTTCACCCCTTCTGTGGCACTGCCTCCCTGGAGTCAGATAAGATCTTACCACTCTTGGCTCAGGTCTGGCCCAGCTGCTCAGGACACCACCCTGTGCACGCACAGTTCACTTTTCCTCACAGATTTCCAGACTGTTCCCTAGGATCCCTCTCCACTCCAGAACCCTCCTTCACAAGCTCCAGCTGCCCCTGCCTCTCCAACGCCAGACTGTTTCCTCAATACTATGACCACAGCCTACTCTCAAAAGGTGCTGCAGAGCCCGGCGGTGGTGGCACATGCCTTTAATCCCAGCACTTGGGAGGCAGAGACAGGCAGATTTCTGAGTTCGAGGCCGGCTTGGTCTACAGAGTGAGTTCCAGGACAGCCAGGGCTACAGAGAGAAACCCTGTCTTGAAAAACCAAAAAAAAAAAAAATGGTGCTGCAGGCTGAATGACGGTGGCTTGGTGTTCATAGCATACTTCTCTCTTCTAAGACCTCTATTCCCTTACAGACAGAAGTCCTCCAAAGTGTCCCCCAGGACTGGGACTGGTGCCAGCAGGAGCTTTGCTACCAACTCTCTGATTTCCTTTCCAATGGGTCAGACACAGAAATGGCACCAGGCCCAAACAGCCACTCACAGGAAACTGCGACTTGGAAGCTCAGAGGGCTTGCTAGTGTAGTCTGACTAACAAATGGGATGGGGAGGCTCTGGCAGGCCTCCTGGCCCAGGCTGCCTGCCTTTGAGGCTTATGACTTCACAACCGTGTCCTTGAAACATTCAGAAAACAGAAGCGTTGTGTGCCCTAATTTGCTTTCTATTGTTGCGATAAGGAACATAACAAAAAAGCAAACTGGGGAAGAAAGTATTTTATCGAATGCTTTACAGTGTATTGACAGGGAGAGTCAAGGCAGGAACACAAACAAGACTGGAACCCAGGGTCAGAAACTAAAGCAGAGAACACAGAGTGCAGCTTGTTGGCTTGCTTGCCATGCCTCGTTCAAGCTCATGAAAATGTGCCCTGCAACGAATACTTTTTTATCTATGTTATACTCAGTAAAATTAATTAAGTCCCTGTACTTTTATATTAGGCTTCACACACACACACACACACACACACACACACACACACACACACACACACACACACACACAGCACTGTATTAAGAAAACAGCAGACTCTTCTTCTGTCCATATGTAGGCTGCACAGCCTAGGTGAAACAGTTGGGTACCTCTCTGCCCTAGTATCTGGCTTCATAAGAGTTTTCTTGTGACAACAGGTATAAGAAAGTCTACAAAGTTCACCAGGACGTGTGCTTTAAGGAGCGCTGCCAGAGCACAAGCATCAAGAAACCCAAACAGGTGCATCTTGGGGGCCATGCCGTGCATGCAGTTCTGTGGGTGGGTAGGGGGGTTAGTGATAGGCTTGGGTCAAGCTAGGCTGTTTGCCCAAAACTGCAGCCCATGTGTGACTGTACTCTGCTTAGAAACTAGTGCCCACATGTGCATACATGAGTACACAGATAGGCCCAGCTGAGCTTGGAGGTGGTCACTGCCGTTCTGCACACGGAATGTAGTGCTGACAGGAAAGCAACAAGGCCTGGTTGCTTTCTGCTCATCTCACAGCATCCTTCAGCTGGTGCGTGCACCTGGACTGAAAGGCCAGGCTCCCCGTCAGTCTGTGTGCGCGCTTTGCTGAGGCTCCTGTCAGTCTGTGCGCGCTTTGCTGGGTTATATATGAGGGACAGATGAGGCTGACACAGGTAGGGCTTAAGGTACACAAGATTCTTTCTCACCAAACTGGTTTTCTTAATTCTTTCAGGAAACAAAGTAACAGCCAAACACTGAGGAAATCTTAAGGTACATTCTCCTTCAAACTAAGATCTGTTGAGAACTGGAGACGCCATCACACCCAGCACCTTGGACACCAAGGTCCTTTATCAGACACCGACAGCGCAAACTCAGCGCTGTGCTGTTATGGATCCAACCAGGAAGGTTCCAGAATTCCCTGTCTCCAGCCTCCCAGTAGACATAGCCTGGTCTGACCTTGCATAAGAATCTACTTTCAGGTGGAAATGACTCTCTGGGGGAGGAACAAATGACTCTTTCGAGGGAAATGCAGACCAGTTACAATGAGGCACAAGAATCACCTGGCCCCTCAGGACCATGGGCCTGGGTGGTAGATGGATCAAGGATCCCAAACAATCTTAGGGGTGGTGGAAAGGACCTAAGGAAGTACCCCCACGCCCTACGAACAGCATTCTACCGGTAGAATGGGGTGGGAGCTTTGTCATGTAACCTGCAGGTGATCCTAAATATAGCCTCTCACTGGGAGAGCTAGAGTGGATCCTGCAATTCTAAGCACTAATAACCCTGAAATCAAAGGAACTTTGCCTGTTTGATCCAGCATGCCCCGCCCCACCTCCCTAATCATAAACTGTGAGATGTTAGAGGGCATTGGATTTTTTTTTTCACAATAGTCTGGAAAATACTGGGTTACACTACAGAAATCCCTGTATAGCCTGAACTCGGCCCCACACTGACTTACTGACGGGACATCAATTGGAAATGACAGACTGGCTGGCTGGAGACAATTTACTCCTCTCCCTTGGAGGAGCCAGAACAGTACATCTCTCCAGTGGTGGAAGAGAGGTCTACCTGGAAACCTGCCGCTTCGGGAGTGACTATCACCTTTTTTTCTACAGTGTAGGACATGAGGGAGAAATGTCACCCCGTGGCCTAAGAACAAACAAAAGCAATGGAGTGCTTGGCGAAGGCCTCCTAAGATAAAGTGCCAACAGGAATAGGCAGGGTGTCGGCATAGACTGAGCTCAGGACATCAGGAGAGCAGGCTCTCAGACAGGCCTAAGCAGCAGAGCCTGTGCATCCTGACCAGTTCAGATGTGAAAACTCTGCGGGAAGAGCAGTTAACAAGACTCGAATCCCGGCTACTCAGCAGCACCAGCTTTTCACCCCAGCCCCGAGAATGTACACAAAACACCTGTGATCGATCAACTTAATTCTGGCAATGATCAAAAATCCACAAATTTTTTGGTTTTAAAATATTTATATGGCAATAAGTCACTTAAAGTATTAATGAATCTTTTAAGAACTCACTCAGAAAACCCATTTTTATAAAAAATAAACGAGAATCCCTAGATAATGGCTTATAGAATGCCTATTCTCAGAGCAACACACATCACACACAT
Organism: Mastomys coucha; assembly: GCF_008632895.1. Classification (NCBI taxonomy): domain Eukaryota; kingdom Metazoa; phylum Chordata; class Mammalia; order Rodentia; family Muridae; genus Mastomys; species Mastomys coucha. The sequence goes on from NW_022196896.1 coordinate 118,970,701, forward strand.
CCCTTCTCTTTCTCTCTGAAGAAAAACACCAGACTTCACCATCCACAGCTGCCCTGAGGAAAAGAGCAGTGCCATCCCCGCCAAAAGAAAGGCAGCAGAGGAGCGGCAAGCAACCTACTGACTCAAATGTAAAGCCTCAGGCTGGGTGCAAGTGTGTTCCCTTCCACAGCCAGCTGGAATTCCGGCTCCTTCCTTCTGGCTCCTTCCTGCTCTTTCCGGCTCTGAGGGGACAGTGCCTGCTGCCTCCAGAGAAAGACAGTGCCTCAGCTCACTGTTACTCCTTCAAAAGGACCAGCATGTGCTGGTAACACCGCCCACCTCCAGGATTTCCAAAACCCAGGAAAATGAGGTCCAAAACTTAAAAGCCAAGCTCCTGGCTGTTAGCGGTCTCCTGAGGTCTCTATCCTCAGACTTCGTGCACACCCAAGGCCTCCTGCTGGGGCAGCACTAAAGCACCTGTCACCTCAGCCCGGTCTGCTCTTTCTGCAGCTCTGGTCAGCTCCTCTGTGGGGAGTTACCTCGGTTGCCAGGCTCTGCGAGTGATACTTCTGTGCTCAGAAACCCACCCCCAGATCCCAGTGCCAGAGAAGTGACCCCAGAATCCCCAAAACATGGAAAAGACTCAGCTTTCACAAGAGATGCAAAAAAGGCCGTGTGGAAATAGGTGGCCTCTACCCTGCTCCTCTCCTCATTTATACTGACCTATAAGTGCTAATTACTACTATGGTAGAGTTTAGACACTTGGTCTACAGCTCAGGGGTGGCAGGGCAAGCAGATGCTCAGACAGGATTTGGGCTTCGCAGATGGAATGACCTCTCTGGCACATACCCAACCCTGCTACTGTACTGCCAACACCATCACAGATATAGATAGCAGAGCTATATTCCAATGAAACTTCATTTACAAAAACAGGCAGTAAGCCATAGTTGGCAGGTACCTGGTTTATAAGATGATCTGGACCTCAGCCTTCTGTTGAGAATGCCATCCTAGCCATCAAGACATGAAAAAACCCTAAACTTTCAGAGAAGAAAAGCAACGCAAATCCGTGCTCAGGAGCTGAATAGAGCAGCAAGAGCCGTCTGTTCAAACCTGAAGGCAGCGCACAGTGACACAGGATAGGCCAGCTCCGGAGGCAGTCCAAGGTTTCTTGTAATCTGTGCCTCGAGTACATGGCTGTGGGCCACCAAAATGAAAATATTTTACACAGCCTCCACTTTCCATCCCACTCCCAAAGCTCTAAGCAGCTTTCTCCTCCCTGCATTGATGTCAAATCAGAAATGCCAACCACACCTTGATTTCTTGAGAGCAGAGCTGACTGGAGATCCAGCACCAAGAACTGCATCCCGACCAGAGGCCTCCTGTCCTCCATAGTTCATAAAAACATACTTTGAACCATAACCTTTTAGGTTTTATTCTCACTAAAAAATTCTGAGCCTATGTATTACATAATTTTTTTTCCCTTTTTCAAGGAGAGGCAGTCACATCAAAAACTCACTACTGTACCTTAGATACCCACTAGAGATCTGGAGACCGCATAAGCTACAGTGTTACCAGTGAACAGCAAGATCAAGTGGCATCATGGAAACGGAGATGGAATCTTTGTACTACACGCAGGACTCTCACCCACCAGGCCAATGCAGCCACATTCCCATTCCCGTCTCAGGACTCTCACCCACCAGGCCAATGCAGCCACATTCCCATTCCCGTTGGAGTCGGTGTTTCAAATGAGAGCCAGCCTGCTGAGTGTGGCACTGTTGGGCAATCGTTCCAACATGGATCGTTCCAACATGGCATGGGAGAGATTTGTCAGTGCTGAGGAATTAGTCTACATCATTCCAAAGGCTTTCTTACACGCCTTTCTTATGCAGAAAAATCAAATCCCTCCAAACAGTCACTGTCCACGGGAAATGTCAGGATGGAATCAGCAGACAAGGTGGAGATTTATTTTGTGTCAAACTGAAGCAATCATGAGTTGTTGGGCTCACCATTTGCTAATCAAAACTGAAGATAAGCAGATTACCTAATTGAGCTCATGGTTCGGGTTCTCTGCAGTTCTGATGGAGCCTAAGGCCAAACACCCTACATTCAGGGAAAATGGAGATCACCTCAAGGCCACAAAGTGGAAGAGGAAGCAGCACAGAATGGATCATTGTTCTCCAACAGCTTGTCCACAGCCAAGAACAGGCACAAGGCACTGCCCTTCTCTACTGCCTAAGGGATGTCTGGGTAGATAGGATGGCTTGCTGCATCCTGCCTGTGGAGAGTCCAGCAGGCCAGGACATGCCCTTCCCAGGAATGAGCCTGCCTCACATACCATCCATAGTGAGAACTCTGTGTGGTGGATCTTGGAATGACTCTTTTCTTTGTGAATACCCTCCTCTTTGCAGTCAGGCTCCAGGTAAGTCAAAAGTCTCCTCACCTTGGTGCTGGTTCCTCACAAAATACACCTCAGAACCAGCAAGATCTATACTTTAGACAGAAACAAATACATTGGGTCCACTTACAATCCACATTAGTTGTAGTCACAGTACTTTTGTGGGCCAGGTCTTTGATCAGTTTCTCAGCTTTGGCATTGCTTTGTGGACCTAATTATTCATGTGCAGTACAATGCACAATATTTTACAGCAACCTGGGCTCTGACCACAAGATCCTGAGGCCCTAACATATAAACAACATCCCCAAAGATTGTCAGATGTCTGGAGTATCAAGGTCATCCTAATGTAAACACTGGATTCCAAACTGGGCCAAACACAAGGCCCACATCGAGGTTTCGTGTAACTGTTAAATGTCACCAAATGGGGAAAATGTACTACCAAGCACTCCTGACTTTGGTCCCACCACCAAAAGCTTTCTGCATCAGCCACCCGGTGCAGTTTCCTGAGGAAGAACCACAGACAACTTTCCAGGAGGCCTCTGACCCTGAGCTCCGTCAAAGCAGGCCTCTCCTCGAGCTCACCTCACCCTAGTCCCAGTACATCACCATACTCCTCAATGCTTCCCAGTGTTCCCCAGTACTGGTCTCTGAGCAGCTCACTCTTTAGCACAGGCTACAGAGCCAGTGAGATAGGAGGCCTTGAAGTGGCAACCAGCCAGGAACTGACATGAAGGCCAACCTATCCAAGCAGAAAGGGTCAGCAACTGTCAGAGAAGCATTTTGCTAGTCTGATGACTGTGTAACTAAAGAACATATTGCTAACCAACTGCCTCTCACTCTGCTGTGCACTCAACATGTCAGAAGGCCGGGGAATGGTGTTAGATTAAGAACATGCCTATTGTGTGGAAAACCTGCTACTTGTTTCATTAAATAAAGTGCTATGACATACTAATCCTCATGTTACAATTTCATAATTTTATCTGTACTACTACCTGGACATACAAAGTACTCCTAAGCTGAAAGGCACCTCTCTTTCCACATGATTTTGGAATTAGCACAACTTAATTTAAAAGAGAAAAAGACACCAACCTGGATGAGTTGCATCCCCTCGATTTTGACAACCGAATCCTTTATTTAGGATGGAGTAGGGCCTCCCACAGAACCCACTAGCTCACATCAAAGCACCCCTCATTTGGTATGGTGTATCTACCTGTATCTCCAGTGGATCATTACAAGTTGGTTTTTTTTCTCAATCAAAAGACCAGTGTTGGGATCAAAAATGCTTGAGAATATCCAAGTGAAGTTCCTCAATGCTTTGAGAAAATGAGAATGACCTCTGACACCTCA
>NW_022196896.1:118974431-118978340 GCF_008632895.1 Mastomys coucha
CCTCTTGATCCAACAGCTTTTTAAAAACTTGAAACTCCTCAACAGAGGAACACGCTGTTCTGGCCAAAAACTCAGCTTCAGAAACTCTGAGAATGTTCTTCAGTGAGGGATTAGGGATCTGTGTCTGCCCCTTCTTATCAGGGGTTTGGTACCATCCAAGGCGCTCAAGGTAAATGTGTCTCTGCTTGATCTTGGTTATTGAATATTGTAAGAAATCTGTCCTGACTATGTCACGATGTGAGAGCCCCATCCTAAAATATGCATACTGAAAGATACAAACATGGTCAGGAATCCACATAGAGAACCCTGAAGCCTGTCAGTTCAACTCAAAACAATCTTTAGTCCAAAATCATTAATTGCCTAATTAGAAATGGTAGAATAACCACTGTATAATACCAACATTTGTATGGAATCTCAGTTTTCAAAGCATTTCCAAATTTGGGCTGAAAAAAAAAAATGCAGCAGAAAATAAAGGGGCATAAAGCATATCCTTTTCTTTAAACAGAGCAACAAAAATCATGAGTATAGGAAAATTCAGACCCAAAGAAATCATAAGATACCCAGAAATCTTTAAACAAATGTGTGAGCATGCAGCTTGTTGTATTTGAGTATGTCACAGCATGCTTTGGAGGTCAGAGGCCAGGCTAGCTGGCCCACAAGACTCCAAGGACTCCCCATCTCTACCGCCTATCTCCCCACAGGGGTGCTGGGGCACTGGGCATCCAGCTCTTAGGTGGGTTCTGGGGATCTGAACTCAGGTCCTCATACCAGCTTTGTTTGCTTGTTTGGTTGGTTTTTAGAGACAGGGTTTCTTTACATAGCCCTGGCTGTCCTGGAACTCACCGTGTAGACCAGGCTGGCCTCAAACTCAGACATCTACCTGCCTCTGCCTCTGGAGTGCTAAGATTAAAGGAGTGAGTGCACCACCGCCACCGCCACTGCCACCGGGCTGCACAAGTGCTTATAACCTATCTGTCACTAAACTTTTAGGGCAACTGTCACAATCCCCCATGCAAAAAGATGCTCCAAGGGTTGTAAAGGGTTGCCTGCTTGGACCTGCAATGGACAGGCCACTCACTGTCAAGGAAGCAGAGCTAGAGACCAGGTTTGTGTTGGAGAGGAGAGGAGAGAAGTGAGGTGTTCTACTCAGCAGCTTCTTATCCACTCAGCTGACCCCACTCAGCCGAAAAGACATGAAAACTCTGCTACCCCCGGCCTAATCGCTTACTCTCACCTGGAACTTGTATTCTAGCTCATTGGGGTCCTCCTGCAGAACAGTGGGGCATCTGTGCAGAATGTCTATGATGTGCTGTGCTGTGAACAAGCACTTCTCCCTGAGGACCTTTACAATGGTGTCGATGTCCCGCTGGGGCATGGTGAGAACCTCAGGGCGAACGGAAAGCACTCGCTTCAGTTTCCCTGTAGAATATTGAGAAAAGCAAAGCATGTAACCTCAGCGTGGTCCAGAAAGCCAAGGGCTAAGCAATATTTAGGGGCTGGCAGATGAGTCAGAGGGTAAGGCACCTGCCAGCAAGCCTGTAACTTGACTCCAATCCCCAAGACCCACATTGTGGTGACAGACAATTGATTGACGCTAAAAGTTGTGCCCTATGACATGTACAACCACCAGACACACACTCAGATACAGATAGATACACACACACACACACACACACACACACACGCGTCTCTGAGATAGAAGGGGTGCGGGGGCAATGACACAGCAAGGATCCTCTCCCTCCACAGGACTGCCCATTCAGAGTCTACCTTCCATGAAGCACCATTGGAAGGACTCTTCACAGATCCAACAACCCTCCCTCCCCATGTCCCTGCCTTTTTCTAGTCTTCTATCTGAAGGTGCCAACTTCATATTCTAGGCGTCCTCTTGCTTGCCTAGTATAGAAAGCTTCCCAGGGATTCACCGGGACACGTCAGAGGGGGTGGTTTCCTGTACGGTGGGGCTCAGGGCAGTGGCTGCTTCACTCCGCATAGACAGACTAACAATCTCTAGACTTGGGAGCCTGAGCTCAAGGAAGAGGTCTTTGGGAATAACAATGGTAGGAACAAGGATATTCAGGACACACAATTACAAGTAGTCTGAGCGTGACCATGTGTTATCTCCAAGTGTTTATTGTTTGTTTTTGAGGGTCTTCTTGGTAGGCCTGGAGCCTGCAGAGCTCCATCCACCTGTCTCTGCAGAGGACTGGCTTTAAGTAAAGGCATGCACTACCACACCTGGCCTCCCCATGTTTTATTGAGTTACATTAGTAACTGTATTCAGACAAAGGGAAGTAAATGTCTGCCAATGGACAGTTGTGCCAATTTAATAACTGGAAACTTAAAAATCACATAAACTGTTAACTCACTTTCCTAACAGCCTAGTTTCCAGGTGAAGAGGCCTTTCCAAAGTATAAACTTTATTTTCACCTCTCAGGCTGTGCTTCACATACTGACCAAGCATGGGATTAGATGACACTGCAAGAGACAATCTGTCCAGGGGAACACAGTTATCTTTTTGCTTATCCTGTAGAGGAGGCCTGTAGAGACACACCAAACACAGTGGGCTCTAAGCCTCCCCACTTTGGGGGTAAAATCTTACCAGGAAAAGTCAATAATGAAAAGAAATAAAACTGGTCACGTGGGTAGAGTTCACTGGAGAGCCCCACCTCCCTTCTCCAGAAGGGTGGCAGTTGGAAGTGGGAGGCCACTCTAACAGCCTTCCAGGAACCTGGCACCATCAGCTCCGAGCGTTGTGTGGGGGATGTTTTTGCAGAGGTCACACACATGCATACACATACATCACTACCACAGAGCAACACAAACCCACCCAAACCAGACTCCACGTTCCCACTGATGTGGGGCTAGAGATCTCAATGAACACACAAGGGACTCACTTTGGCCTTGGTTCTCTCTTCTCCGGCTATTCTCTCCCACATCCCTCTTACAAGCCCATCAGCAGAGGGCCCACTGCATACCTCCTTGGAGACACTGGCCTCTCCTCACCAAACTCCCCTACCTCACTTCCTCTGAGTAAGGTGTGTTTAGCCCACAGCACACATGCATCCCAGGACATCTATGAATGCGGCCTAGCTCATTTGTAGGTGATAATACCATGCCATACTATCAAAAGGCTGGACATCCCAGCTAGGGTAGGCCGATTTCTCCCTAACTCTGACCCCTCTCACTCTATAAAGTCTGCGGCATCTTATACCTTCTCCAAGGCCAAGCTTCCGAAGGTAACTGGAACGCTTCTTCATTTGCACAGTAGACAGTTTCAGCAACTGAGGATTTTTGTTCAAGGCCATTAATACAGGCTCTGGGTTCAACCCCAAGAGTAGGAGTTCTGAAATTATGTCCAGCAACTGCTGAGGATGGACACTTGGCTGTATACTAAGCAGGCTATTAATATGGGCTTCAGCAAACCCCATGTCCTGGAGGGAACTGATGACCCTTTCAGGCTCCAAGGACTTAGAATTCACACAAGACCTCTGTTCCTCCTGAAGACACTGAGTGAGATGTGTGCTCAGTTCTGGTTCCTGCCCATACTTTTCGGGTCTAACGCTGGAAAACTCTCGAAACCGTCCTCTACTGGGCACTGTATTCAGTTTGCAAAACAGAGAAGGGCTCATCTGTTTCTGTTCTCTGAGATGAGGGGTCTGCCTAGCCAAACAGGCCCAGGAGAGGGCCACTAGACGATGCCACTCAGGAACCTGTGAGGGAGAGCAAACACAGAATCAGTTCTACCTCAGAAGAATGACCACCCCAAGATTACTGAGCCAGTGACCTTGAACCTCAGCTTGACCCTTGGCCCACAAAAGCTAACAGTTTTTGTAAACAATCTGTAAAATCTTCTCATGGTCTAAAAAAAAGTCTCTAAAGAATAAAATTAGCGCCGGTGGTGGTGGCGCA
>NW_022196896.1:118978421-118992457 GCF_008632895.1 Mastomys coucha
AAAAAAAAAAAAAAAGAATAAAATTAGCACCCAAACAACCGCACTTGCTGAAGATATTGGAGCTTAAGTGGTATCTACATACTGAAGATAGAGAGCACAAGCAATAATATTTGGCTGAAAATTCTGAACTTCAGACTAGCCACCAGCCAGATACACTAACTAATTTCATTCCGACAAAGGATAATTTTTTCAAGGATCCCTTCCATTAAAGGAAGGAATATTTTGGGGGGAAGGAATATGTCGATTTGTACACAGTAGCTCTCGGTGTTTGGGACTACTAGCACATAACAAATTAAGCACAGAGCATCCGGTGCCCGCCAGACTGGTCTCAAACACACTCTAGCTTGGCCAGCCTCCCCTCTCTTGCCGTTGTTGGTGGTCCTGGCCTCCCTAGCCATTAGGCAGCACACTGGCCGAAACTCCGGAGAAGCCAGAAGCTTATATCAGGGCCAGACTGTCTGTGCACACGCCACCCGGGAGCGCTACTGCCACGAGGTACCCAGACCGGAACACCAAAAACCAGCGTCAGTGCCTCCTGAACGTCCCGCCAACAGCCGTTGTGAGCGCAGGACCTGGGGTAAACTCACCTGCCTTCCCAGCGAAGCCATGGAACCCAAGCGGCGAATAACTGTGACACCGGAAAAGGCGGTGCTTCCCTGCTCAGAACGTCCGGCCTCCGATCTGTGTCCGCCGCACTCCCCAGGCACGGCGTTCTTGGTTCCGCACGCAGCCAAGCGGGTGGTCCCATGTGCTCATGCCCAGCCCCTGCAGCTTGCAGGTGCAGTTCCCCTTAGTCGGGCATACATACTCAGCTGCACCAGGAACAGGCAACACTACTGGGTTTTAAAACTGCTCTGCAAAGTATAGGTCAAACTAAACTACCCCGAACCGCACGCCATCGTTTTCTGTTGCGAAACTACACTCACTGGGGCCGGTGGGGAGGAGGAGGAGAATATGACAAAAACAATCACCTGTGTTAAAGATTGTACAAGGCCAAATAAGCTAACGCTGTAATTGTGGAATTAGGATCCTGCAGACCAGAACCAAATTATCATGGATTATTCTTAGCCTTTTTGAAATTCATTCACCGTCCACCCGTCTAACCTAACAGCGTTGTGACTGTGAATGCTTTTAAAATATATTCCTAAACCAACACTGGTTTTCACCAATCCAAAAGCTAATAGTATCATCAGTTAATACCTAAGACTGAGTTAAGCGTTTTCCTAGTTTTGCCTTATCCTTCTCATCTGTGGTCCCCACCAATGTGTCTGCTAAATGCCTTGATTTATGGCTTTATTCCGTAACTGGTAATATTTCACCTAACTACATGGTGGAAAATCTTTTGGAGCAACCAAATTTGTGTTCCTGGGCTCATCTTTGGGGTCGGTAGTTTTTGATGGACACTGTAATACGGCAATAAGTCCTCAGGACAGCCCAAAACTCTTCCTGAAACATTGGATCCTGACCCAGATAAAAGTATTTGGTAAATTCTATTGTTTAGAGATTTGTGTTTAGTCAGCAAGATGGCTCAGCAGTTAGACACATGCCACACCAGCTTGATGCCCTGAGTTTGATCTTAGGAATCCATGTAAACGTGAAGAAGCAAACCCACTTGTCGGCCGCCTTACCCCATCCAGTGGAAATAAGGAGGCAAACAACGAGCCCTTCTCCATGCAGTTTAATCGGGAATCTTCATTTTTTACTTCTTCTTACTTATCCCAATAATCATAATCCCTTTCCTTAGCTAGCTTCTTCTCTTTATTCTACTAATAATCTCTCCTCTCAGCCTCCCAAGTAGCTGGGACGACAGGCGTGCACCACCACCACCCGGCTCATAATAATCGTCCCTCTAACCCCAGCTCTCAAAGGTTAAATACTTTCCCTGGTCCCAATCAGCATCAGCTACGTGGCAAAGCACAATAGGCTGCAGGAAAATCATGCCAGCTTGCATCACAAACTAGAGGCACTCAGCTTCTCCAACTAAGGGCTTGATTATCTCAATGCTCTCTGCTCTGACCGGAGACCAGGTGTTCAATATATATGTATATAGGGTGGCAGCTGCAGCTCCCCATACCCACTCGTCCTCTGACCTTCACTAATGGAGCACATGCCCATAAATATATTTTTTAAATCTGTTCAAACCAGAGGCCTTGAACCAGCCCAATGACTCATTGCAATGAACATTTGCAAGTAAAGCTGTCTGAGCAAAATGTTATACTTTGTGATGCACTGCAGGCTCCAAAGCAATTCAATGTTTTATTTTTAATTTTTATTTTCTTGGGGGGGAGTTACAAGGGTGAGGGGCAGACATGGAAGGACTTGGAAATGAGGCAGACATGGAAGGACTTGGAAATGAGTGGGATTTGGATGCATGATGTGAAACCCCCAAAGACTCAATAACAAATATCATGTTGAGGGGGGAAAAAAATCTATGTTCAGCATGAATACCTAGCCACACACACCAAAAGTCAAATGTTTTACAGGCTGACAAGATGGCAGTGAATAGCACCAACATAAGGATTGCAGTTCAGACCCCAACACCCACATCAAAATCCAGATGTGGTCCCATTAATGCCTGTAATCCAGTTTAGCCAAAAAGAATGTGGGTCTGGTTATAGGGAGAGACCCTGTCTCAAAGCAAGTCACAGACGACAAACTGTAACCGCAAATATGCACATATACATACAGCTCACATACAAACGTGTACACACACAAACACACACACATGAAGGTGTTTGCCTGTTTTTTTTTTTTTTAAAAGAACATAGCCCAAGTAATAAAATTACAGGGAAAATGCCAACAGAATCCTCTCAGCCTAGAGGTCTGGCTTCCCCAGGAGATGAAGCACTGAAGGTTCCAAACCCATCTCCATGCACTAAATTTGCATCTTAGGCATGCTCAGGCAAAGAGCCTGGGAAACTTTGAGAAGGGGAGAGCAGTAAAAGGAAGAAGTTGTCTTCTAACAGCCGCCCAGATCCCACCACTTCTGAGCCGTATGTATTTCTTCCTGGTTTATCAGCTGCTCCTGAGAAACAGTATCTGGCTACTGCATCGATAAGCACATAACTGCTTTGTGCTAGACAATGGTCTAGTGCGCAAGTGTTCAAACATATCTTTTGACAGAAAGATTCTATATAGGACAGGAAAGTTGTAATCTGTATAAAACTAAAGAATTATTTTTGTCTTAATTTTCTTTCTAAATAAATGTTATTTAAGCCTTTACATCTAAAGCCTAAGAAAAATCTATGCCTCTCCACCTTTTTGAGAACAATCTAGAACAAGTCAGCCAGCTCTGAAACAGTGGTAGCTAAAACACAGGGTACTGTGAAAATCTGGCAGCATCTTCAGTCCTCACAAAACTTTTCATTCTTGAATCAGATTTGAAATTCCATGAGAAAAATTACAGCTGCTGCCTCACAATTTAAGACTTAAGGCTTTGTTTATTTCTGTTTTTGTTCTTCTGCAAAGAACACCCATAAGGCATTCGACTATAACCAAAAGCTTTAATGACTTTTTTCTAACATAGAAATGGTTCTTGGAAAACTGGATTTTGTATCTGCTGTACTCCTGTCTGGAGTATCTGCAATTCTGCAATACCTTGTGCTCTGTGTGTAATAAAGACTACAAGGGAAAATGTTTGTTTCATTCTTAGAAACAAAGTCATCTAAAATCAAAAGCTAAAATGTCACTAACTTCTGGGGACTGGGCCTAGAAACCCTCACACACAGACACTGGTAGGGTTCAAGGCATTCAACTAGACACAAAGGCGCAGTTAGAACCAGTCACATAGACCAAGTAGAGCTGAGCCAGTCACAGGACATCTGAAAGTACTGATAGGGCATTATGGACTGACAGATGGCTAACAGGCCTGAACCCGCAGGCCAAACCAGGAGAGATTTCTCTTTAGCTGTAGTAAATAGGGAACAAATGGAAAAGCAAAGAAAGCCAAGTATTTCTCATGTCCCATACAATCCCAGCCAGTGTAACTGTTAACTAAGTAACTTTAATTTAGAAAATGTGTAAGAAAATAAATAAATGTTCTCGCCATTTTTGTCTGACCACCTCTATAGACTCCACACATCTTTCACATGTCACATGTACCAAGTCAGTGGGAAAGAAACCTACCAAAAAGAGCTGGGCATGGTGGCACACATCTTCAATCCTAACGCTTGGGAGGCAAGTGCAGGCAGATCTGTCAGTTTAAGGTCTACCTGGTCTACAAAGTTGAGTTCCAGGCCAGCCAGAGTTACATGGTGAGATCCTGTCTCAAAAACTTACAAGCAAAGAACAAAGAACAAAAATAGAGAATTTAAACACTCCATATGTCTTTCTGAGACTTACAACTTAAAGATCTTTAATAGCACAATGTAATTGAACATTAGAATGATTTTCAAGGTTATAAAAAAAAAACATGAATTACAAGTCTATATTATAAACCTAAGAAAAATAGTATCGCAGGCTCTTGTAGCATTTGCACAGGAATCTATAGAAGGGAAATTCACCCTTCTTCACAACTTCCTTTCTCCAGGTAGGAAGCCCTGAAATCCATACAATTTCCCAAACCAAGTGGAGAAGAGCAGGAGAGCTTGCTCAGCCGACTGGCAAAGAGGGGTCCTCAAGATGCAAGCAGTGCTGGTCACCAGGAGTCTCCCTGGGAACAGGAGGCCCACAAAGACCCTCTGTCTGAGCCACTGCACTTGGACTCCTACTCCCCAGCTCCAGACTTACAGCTGACTGCAGGCCACTTTCTGAAGGACAAAGAAGATAACACATTGCATGCTAATTCTAAGAAATTTTGTTTAGTACAACAGAATGAGAGGCAGTGGCTTCTGAAACCCAAGTGTGATATTCTTGAAGTATAGAGTCTGCTAAGATGCTAGTGAAGGGGGATGCTAATCTCCATCCTGGTTCCCCAGGGGCTCTGACTTGGGGGTAGGAAGCCTTGTCTAAAAACACATGGCCCCCATGGAGCCCCACAGCATCATGGTCAGCATCTGTACCCTTATCCCTCTATGGAGTAGACAACTAACTGACTCTTCAAACTGTTGCCTTCCCACTCCTCCGGCAGGGCTACTATAAGCACTTGTCCTCCCTCTATGGTCCATACCCACACTCTGAGCCCAAGTGGCATCTAAGGGTCTCTACATAATCAAGCCCTATCTTTCAGGCCAGCCACAAATTCCTGACACATGGATTTAGGACAGAAGGAGTATCACCCAGGATGGATGGTTACCTTCCCACCCCAAACAAAGACACTAAGGAGGGGAAGAGGAAAGGGGACTGAGACTTCTCACCTGGCTGGTTGGTCCTACACACCTCTTCCCAGGTGTAGTTAGCAAGGTTCACAGGCTGTGTCACCCAGGGGTCCACGATCAGCTTCTCCAAAGTGGTTCGCTGCTCAGGGCAAGGCTGCAGCAGCCCAGACAGAAGACTCATAAGTTCTAGGGACATAAAGAATACAGGAGAATCCAGGCCAAAGTCAAATGGAACACATCACAGACCTGTAGATTTCAAGCTCTCCTGCCTCACAGAGCCTCCCACAGCAAGGAGGCAGCCAGGAGTTCTAGGGCATCAAAGCCTGACTGACATACTCAGCAAATGCATTTATGAACCATCGCCTCCAAAGTAGAAGTGTATAAGTTGAGATCCAGCTCACTCAAAGCTCAGACTGTCTGCTTACAAGGTATACTGGCTACTTTTAGGTCAACTTGACACACACTAGAGTTATTTGGGAAGAGGGAACTTCAATTGAGAAAAATGCCCCCACCAGACTGGCCTGTAGACAAGCCTGCTGGGCATTTTCTTGAATTGATGTGGAAAGACCCAGATCACTGTGAATGGTGCCATCCCTGGGCTGGTGTTCCTGGGTCTATAAAAAAGGAGGCTAAGCAAGCCATGAGGAGCAAGCCAGTAAACAGCACTGCTCATGGCCTCGGCATCAGCTCTTCCTCCAGGTTCTAGCCGTTTTAGTTCCTGCCTTGACTTCCCTGACTTCCCTGAGTAATGGACTGTGACATGGAACTGTAAGCTGAAATACTTCCCTTCCCAAGTTGCCTTTGGTCGCAGTGTTTTATCTCAGCAACAGAAACCCGAACTCTGACACAAGAGCTCTGGCTGTGAGTGATAGGACATGCAAGAGAAAATGGTAGCCAGCTGAAGCACCTCAAATCAGCCTGTGGGGAAGTAGACTGAGCTCTAACAGGACCCCAACCTTGATCTGTATTTGGGTCCTATTCCTCCAAATATATGTCCGTGTTGACCAGGGCCTCCCTGAGCCTCATCATCAGGAACCCAATCTGTGTAATAAGAACCCGTGGGACAGAACAGTCCACCACATAAACCGCAGCATCTTAGGGAGTCACAATTTAGTAAAGCTCCAACTCCAATGTACTACAGCTGAGTACACCCCCTCCAAAGTACGTGTGCTGGGGAACTCAACCCTAATGTGACGTGCAAGGAGTAAGCTGTTGGGAGGTGGTGAGAGTTTGAAGAAGTCACGGCTAGGAAAGACAGATGAGCTGGTATCCTAAGAGGCAGAAAAGACCAAGCTCCCTATCTCCAGCATGAGGACATAGAAGGTGCCATCTACAAACCAAAAAGAGGTCTTACTGAGAACTGAACCAGCCACCACCTTTACTCAGACTTTCAGCTCCTGCAACTGTGAAATCTGTTATTTAAGGCCCTATCTGGGATTCTTAAAACAGAGGTGTCCAACCTACACAGAGGCTAAGGCAGATTGAAGATCTGCCACCGTGGGTTCTCCCAGTAAGTGACTGCTAAGGGCCCACAGGATGCCAGAGTGGAAGGGGCCCCAGCTGACACCTGACACATCTGCCAGCTCCATGAGCTCTGAGAGGCTCCAGGCCCCTGAGGTGCCTGCTCCAGGGCCCTGAGGTACCAGCTCCATGGCCCTGAGGTGCCTGCTCCAGGCCCCCGAGGTGCCTGCTCCAAGGTTGGGAAGCTTTCTGGCCTCTTGCCTCCCTGTCGTTCATTACAGACACAGTACCACTTGGCCTCAAGGTGCTCTCACATCTGCTCTCAGGGCTCATGGTATGGCTGACATTTTGCACGTGAGCTGCTGACGATCAGTCTCCTTGTGCACTGACACTACCCTCCTCCACAAATGGGGCTTCTGACCTACATTAAGCATCTGACCTTATAGATGCTGCTACAGAAAATGTCACTGACAGCTAAGTATCACTCCCAAGAGGGCCTTGAAGATCCAAGGAACAGTATAAAAATTACCAAAATGATTTTGAGTCACATTTAAATTATTATGTTCAGATCAAAATGTTAGAAAAATAAAAAAGAAAGGCCAAAGAGGTCATCAGTACAGACAGAGCAGACAGAAACAGAAGGGCCAAGTTGCCTGGCAGTGCTATCATTTGCCACCTGGCACTCATGCTCACCTTGGGAAACCAGGAATGGGGGATGAATGACTGCCTCCATGGTCTCCTCCACCTCACAGAAGGGGTTCTCTTCGAAGATGAGTGTGTATAGGGTAACCCCCAGAGACCACATCTCCAGCTCTGGTCCTCTGTAGCTGCAAGGAGGAAAGGAGAACATTTTAGAGCCCCTCTGCACTCACTCCAAAGCTCAATGAGGTAGCCCCCAAACCCTAAGTGCCAGAGCCTTCCAACCCCAGCCAGAAACTCACATTCTCACAGTCCACTCAGGGTTGTCCCAAGAAAGAGACCCTCTGTATGACCAGGAAGAGGGATTCCCAGAGGTGAGGAGAGCAGATGAATGAGTGGCAAACCACAACTTGGTCTCACTAGGGGCCTCAGGAGCCAAAGGCAGCATCAGAACAACATGAGAGGAAGAGATGCTCAAAGCAGAGACGAAACGTAGTGAGAGCTAATGGGTTAGAGAAATGAATGGTAAGATGGAGAGGCTTATCAGGAACTAGGCCTGATAGAAAGAGCCTGCCTCAGGTAAGATGTGAGGTGTTGCTATCCAAACTTCGCCTATGCTACCAGCTTCCTGGCAGGTTGGTTTTAGCCAGCCTGAGATTGCTGACCCCTGGAGCAGAAAGGTATATATATATATGTGTGTGTAATATGTGAAGTACAGTATATGAAGAAGGAAAAATGTTCTTCAGAAAGGCTTTGCCTGATGAGATGCAGGTGTGTATGTGCGATGTGGAAGGACGTAGAATGAGACAAGGTCCCACCCAAGAGGCCCATAAGCAGACCCAGCACACGTACAACTGAAAAGGATGGACAGGGAGTGGAAGGCACAGTGCAGACAAGAGACAGGCAGAAGGCACAGTACACAGACCTCTGAACACTGAGATGGGAGGTCCATAGCCTGAGTGTGGAACAGCAGACCAGCCGCACAAAGCATGTATAATGAGCCAGTTTACATGCAGTTCCTCTTCAATACTGACTACATTTCAACCACTACAGAACGATACCAGAACAGGACACTCACTAGGGAACAGTGGTAATGAAATCAGATCTGAAGAGAAACTCCACCAACTCCATCATCTCTTGCTATGGCAGCTCTGAACACACACACGCAGAAATCCTCCCGGCCCCCTTCACTCTCTGTGGTAGTGCAAAGCCTAGACATGCTGCACACAGTACCAGCCTGGCATGAATGTGGCTGCAAAAGGTTAGGAAGAGCAAGCTCCAGAAGTTAGTGAAAGCTACTGGAACATTCACTTTCTGTGACTTCAAAAGTGCCATGAGAAGACACAGGCCTGGGGCCCTGGCTACCCCTGCCCCCACTGCTGAAGGTTTCTCACACAGGTGTGGTAGTGGTTGAGTAGACAATCTGGACCTGATCAAGCCCAACATGACATCCAGCTTTGACCATACCTACCTGGTGACTCTACACACTATTCTGTAAGGCCATGTAGAGCTAAACATTCTGTTGCTCTGACCACTAACTCTCTTCCTGAGAAAATAATATATATTCACCAAATACTGTGCAGGTAGAGGTGGGAGATACCACTGTGTGAATGTGATTTAAGAAATCATTTTATACACTCACGCCTCAGTTTGTATGTGAAGATCACAATCCCTGCATGCACAGTATAAACCACAGTCAGCAATTTCTATGCAGCCCCTGCACACATGTTCTATGGCCCACAGGCTCCCCAACTACAGAGCACCAAACCCCTTTACCCCAGAGCCTGCTTCCCCTGAGATTAAAGCATCTAAGCACCTGAGCCCCGACAGGGCCTTCCCACCATTCCTCATGCCCCCACTCTTGTTTCTTAGTCTTCTAGTTTTCTAACTTTCTGTAACATCAAACCACAAACAACAGAAAGCTTAAATAGTAGAATGGACCCCCTATGTCCATGTCTAACTACCTATCTATTGCACACTTATTTGCAGAATATTACCTTCATTATGCAATAAAGAGGCACACACTGAAACCATTTCTTCCTAAAATCACAGCAGTCATGCATGGGCTTTATGTAAGAGTCAAGAGGAGGGTAAACTAACTTCAAGAGCGTGTGATACGTACGGATTTCCAATGAGAACTTCAGGTGCACAGTATTCGATTGTTCCACAAAAGGTATAAAATAGTTTGCCCCTCTCTAAGTAGGCAGCTGAGCCAAAATCTATCAGCTTAATCGTGAAGTCCTCGGCAATCACAATGTTCTCATCCTTGATGTCTCTATGGATGATGCCTTGGGAGCGCAGGTATCCTACAGCAGACACCAGCTGGGATCGGAGGAAAAGGGGACACTTCAAAGAGCAATTCAAGTAAAGCATGCATGTACACTAAATATCGGCAAGAAAAAAAGAAAACCATCAACAGAAGAAAGATAAACATTCTCCAGTGCATAGTTCTGGGTGCTGGAGATGTGGTTCTGCAGAGACAGGAGGCACAGCAGCTCTGGGAGTGCATCTCGGTGCCTCACACAGAGCAGAGTTTGCAATGTTTCCACTGTTACTACTAACTAAAGAAAGCCAGCAGACACTTGCCCCATCACCATCTCAGGAGCAAAGACGGCAAGTCGGCATGCGCAGGCACTGTGCAGATGCCTCAGCTCCCAGACGCAGGCTACAGTTCAAGGTTAAAGCAGGAGCAGGTAATCCTGATCCTAGCAGCTCCTCTGCATGGTCTGTTCACCACTGACTACTGTGTAGATTAAGTGGCCTCTGCAGGAACTAGGCTATACATAGGCACTCTGCCTCTGGGAGACAGTCATCATAACACCTAATTGCCCAGATACTCTGTGTCTCCTTCAATAAGACTAATTATACCACAATTTGGATAGCAACTGGAGCAACTAACTTTGTAATTTCATGGACATAATCAATCATTTTGATCTTTAGAGACAATGGTATACTTCCAAATAAAAATCTTTAAATCAGAAAGATAGTTAATGGCATGTCAAACTAATCAATTAATAAGGAAGTATACATTACAAACCCTTGCCTGCATATTTACATATACAATTTTTTGAAACACACAGGCATGCATGTACATATACATGCAAACATATATATATGCTTAACATTCATAAATATATGAACACGTGCCCATGCATACATAGACACATACATGTTGGAGCCCAATCAAGAGAACCTGGTTCAAGGGAGAATCTTGCTATGTAGCCCAGAGTGGCCTTGAATTCTCTATGCTCCTGCTTCAGCCTCTGCAGTGCTGAAATTATAGATGTGTACTGTCACATTTAGTCAGAAACCATATTTTTCATAAGACTGCAATGTCTCTCTACAACTAAACTGTACCGAACTCTTCGTTCCTTTCTACAAGCCCCAGCTGGGCCTGGTACCTATGCAGCTGCACACTAGGCTGCTCCCTGGGGTAGTACTGCTGTCCATAGGCTCTAGCCCCATCTCTGACCAACAAGAAAGAAGGAAATATAGACAGAATAAGAGATAGATAATGGATGGATGGATGGATGGATGGATGGATGGATGATGGACAAATGACATCAAGGAAGGAAAAAAAGAAATACATAATCTTCTGACAGGAAATGCGAGGTGGGTAGTGGGGCATTCTTTTGGCATTTCATAATGGCTGAAACACACACAGAGAAGTCTGAGAAATTTTCAGGAGTTTACAACTTTGAAGAAATGTTAAGCTTTCATGAGGAAGCACATCACTTTCTAGAAATAACCAAAGCACAAGTATGCATGCTCTCCACATTTCTGGGGCCTTTTCACTATTTAAAACAAGAATCGCTGTCTCCACCCTCCTTCCCCCTCCTGGTCCTCAGATTCCTTCCAGATTTGCTGGTCACCTTACCAGTTCTAAAACTCCAGCAGAGATCCATATACATTTAAATACAAAAGCAGATCAAGACAAACTTTTTGACGTGGGATAGCTCAAACTGAAATCTTTACACCTCTTTAGATGATCTCTGATTTAACCCCAACAGCCTTTTCATGTAGTCACAATAGTGTTTTTAACTGCACACATTAAAAGGTTAAGGCTGTGCACAGGTCACATGGCTGGTGAGAACACAAAATCAAAGACACAGAACTCACAGCAAATGACGACTTTGTTGTTTAATGTTTGTGACTGGTATATATATATGAATAAACTTTAATCACTAAAATATACTTCCTGGACAATTCCTTCCAACCTCTCTTTCTCTTACCCCATCAAGCCCATAGCTGAAGGCTAACAATGGCTCACAGAGGAAACCATCTACATGCCACTAATCTTTGCAGCCAAGGAGCCCAAACACCCCACCCCACATCCAGCCCGCAGAGCGCCGGCCCACTCTCACTTGTCGGAAGATGTAACTCGCCAGGGGTTCATCCAAGCAGGGATGGCGGTCAATGAAAGCAAAGAGGTCCAAGCCAGAGCCGTGCTTTTCCATCACTAGCTGGAAGAACCCTTGGTTTTCGAATATATCCAGAACCTGAAAGAGACAAGGCCAGGTCCAGCTTTGTCTAAAAACAACTCCAGTCAGCAGATCAATGTTAAAGAAGCGCCATGACGGTGACAGTGCATAGAGAATCAGCATCTACCTTGATTATGTTGGCATGCTCCACCTTGGACAGAATCGCAATCTCTAAAGTAACTCTTCCAAGTTTGGGATCCTCAACCCAACAATCTTCTAAAACCTTCTCCTTCTTAATAAACTTCACCACCACCTATATGAGAGAAAAACAGAGTCCTCTACCATCTGCTAAACCCAGTGCCCACCACTGCCTTTCTACCTCCCCAAAGACCCATAGCCATGTAAAAAGAAATGTAGCAAGTCCCTGCAACAGGAGAAGAGAGGGAGGAAGCAGCTGAATAAAAATGCTGGCAATTTCTACTTGTCTATTATGGGCAAGATGGGATGGATGGGGGGCCCTGGAGGTGCTGAGAAGCCATGGCCAATGCTGGAAAAAAGAAGTGTCAGAAACCTGATGCTCTATATAACCCCCAAGAGAATGAAATAAGGGTAGAAAGTAGAGAAATAAAGAAAACTGTCATCATGAGAAATGTGAGTAAACATGAGAAACATCACCTGGCAAAAATGGGACAAAGTTCCATTGTAAAGAAAGACTGCATGTCAGCCACTCCAAGACAGGCTTGCCACTTAACAGATTGGCTGCTACACGGAACGCTAGGAATACAGGTAAAGCAACCACCTTGGGTCAAAATTCCAACAATGCCTATTTATGTATCAGTTGAGAGACACTGTCATGCTCTAAGCAGGCGAGCCTCTGAGGAAGTAGAGTGAAGTGCATCACGGACCAGGGAATGCTGAGTGCCCAGGAAAAAGAAATGATGAAACGCTAAGTGGATAGGTACAAGGGAAGGACACTGGGAAAAGGGCCCAAAAGTGCTGATCTCTAGGAAGCCAAGCAAGAGCCAGGGTTGGGGGTGAGCGTGGAGGAGAAGTAGCAGCCGGAAGGTTCTGTGCTATGCAACCAAGTCTCTCACACTCATCTGGAGAGAAGAGATAAGGTCTAGATGAAGCAGACAAACTCTGATCAGGGAAGGAAGGCTTGCATGACTTGCCTGGGAGAGAGATGTGAGGGAACTCAGAAAGAAGAGGCAGAAGCAAGCCCGTGAGGTTCTGAGGAACTGAAGAGGAGCCCAATGCCCAGGAAGGGAGGTCAACAGTCGGCCTCTGTGCAGGTTAAGACAGCATTAAAGATGCCTGCTGCCCAGTAACCTACACAGACCAAGAAGACAAAAAGAGGAGGGCGTTCTCCAGGATCTACCACACATGCCTCAAGTGAGTTCAGAGACATAAGGAAGATTGATTTTTAAAAAAAAAAAGAAAAAGAAAAAAAAAAAGAATAAAATCTTTTAAAATAAACTTTAAGCATCCAGACCCAAGTCTTACCAAGCACCAGGCAAGAATAAAGAATACAAACTCCTACATATATCCTGGTAATTTTAAAAATATATATATACAATACATGTACAAAAATATAGTAAACAAGTCTAATACCACCACCACCCCCGAAATTCTATGCAATGAATTCAGCATCTCTTCAGGATTCTAAGTGACTAGAGAATCATCAAGTTTAGGGCTGGCAAGAGAGCTGAACAAGTAAAGATGCTTGCTGCAAAAGCTGATAACCTGAGCTCAATCCCTAGAACTCAGACAGTGAAAGTAAAAAACCAGCCCTTCCAAGTTTTCCTCTGGCCTCCTCAAATAATATATAACAAATACTTATCCATACATATACATCATACATGCACATACATACGATAGTAATAAAAATCTTTGAAACACATCTCTCTAAGTAGTCCTGGCTGTCCTGGAAATCACTATGTAGACAGGGGTAGCCTTGAACTCAGAGATCCACCTGCATTTGCCTCCTGAGTGCTGGGATTAAAAGCACATGCTACCACATCTGACCTATAATCAAGAATTTTTAAATAAAAATAAATAAATAGAACATGCAACAACTAATCAAAGCTAGCAATGCTTTGAAAGATCTTATACCTAACCAAGGATGGACTTCATGAGCATAAGAGAATCTATTAGTGTATCATTATATTAAAAAAGGAAACAGGAATACAGTTATGTAAATAAGTGCTGAAAAGACATCATTCGATGGTTGATTCGATGAGTTGAGTGGTTACTCAAACTC
>NW_022196896.1:118992467-119024876 GCF_008632895.1 Mastomys coucha
ACCAGTGAAATGGCTCAGTAGGTAAAAGTGCCCACCAACAAACCAATTGAATGCAATCCTCAGAACCCATATGGTAGAGAGAACCAACGCCTCTAAGTATTCTTTGATCTCCAGCACACATATGACAGGAAGAAAGAAGGATGAAAAGTGGACCAAGGAGAGGAAAGACATAACTGTCATACTATGGGAAAATCCTAAAATATTCTCTGAAAAATCATTAGAACCACAAAGAGTATGACCCAGCAACACCGAGACAGACCTTTGGGGCATCCCAGCCCCAAGGTAAGAAAACACTCGGTAGCAATATTCAAGGGCCCTCCAGGATCTGACTGGTAGTTGCATGCTTGGGGAGCCCAACACTGTTCAGAAAAGCAGGAAATGGCTCTGCCTCTGAATAGGATGGTTGGGACTAAATCGCAACGTGCCAGTGGGATCTGGGAGCCAAGAAAAGTGAGAGCTAAGGCTCAGATAGAGGAATGCATAGGATGACCCTAATGACTGGGGAAGGAGGCCAGTTGGGAGAAATTCAGTGCACCTAAAAAATGCCTGGCACCCAACAGGCATATGAGAGCTATCACAAAAAATCTTGAGTGACCCTGAGAGTGTTTGTCAGCTAGCTTGCATCTGTGTTTGTTAGGGACATATTTTTTCAGTTAAGCAGAGAAGGCCTTAAGTTTGGTTTTAAAAGTAAGTTTGCATGCCCATGGAGCATGATGCCTTGTGGATAGCAGAAGAACAGTATAAGCCTCTTGCTCAGAGAGGGGAGTAGCAACATAGTAATAAGCCTGGCCAGGGCCAAAGAGCCTGCAAAAAAGCAAAGTCTAAGTACAGAGCTCAGTAGGGCTATGGTCTGGGCTTAGTGTGTGTAGTACAGAAAGACCCATGTCCTGGTCCCTCCTCTACCATGACAAGTCTCCCCACGTGAGCCCCAGCACCTCTTTGTTGCCTTCCTTCTCCACTGCAGTCCACACAAAGCCAAAGGCCCCACTGCCAAGTGGGCTGATGGTGTTATACTTATGGGAGTACTCTCCCTCGCAGGCCGCCAGACCCTCTAGCTCTGCAGGTATTGGGGATTCCTCAAACAACGGCTTAGCTCTGAGCACCTGAGGACACAAAGAAAGGTCTGGGCGATCACAAGTCATCTCATCTCCATTAGTACAGCACCTGCATCCCTGCCGTTCCTATCTCTGTGCTCACAGAGGACTGGCCTCACACTCCACCTGGCCCCTCTCGCAGTGTCCAGCCATCAACCCAAACTGGCTTATGTCTAAATGCATCTACATCCCACTGTACAAGGTATACATTCATTTAAAGTCCTACATTTGCTTTCTACTTACACAGGGTACTAAGACAATGTTAAAAAAGCCACAGGCATACTCTCCACCCATTCCAGCCAAAAAAGCAGTGATGCCTGGAAAACCTGCAGCACAGGAGGAAGTGCAGAGGGGACTGAGCTGACCAGGTACCAACCTCTCCAAAGCTGGATCCAGACAGCTCAGGCATGGAGTGGGTAGAGCTGGGCAGGCTGGCAAGGAACAGGCGGGTTCGGGTGGCTGAGTCCCAGTGGCTATGTAAGAGGTCCTTCACCAGCCAGCAGCAGAACAGGGTTGCAGAGCCCTGGAGCTCCACACGCTTTACTTCAAACTGTATACCTGAAGGGCAGGAAGGTGAGGAAGTACAGAGCTCTGCAGATCCCTCCAATGACCTCATTAAACACTGCTAGAATTTAAAAAGCCTCTTCCCCAGAACGTACTCAGTCGTAAGCCATCTCGGTGGTAGCAGCTTCCAGAGTAGATGCCCTCTTGGATCTCCTGCTGCAGGCTGGTGGCCCCAGGTGCCACAGGAGTGGAAGTGATCTGGGCACTCAGCCTGGGCTTCTCTGATGATAGGCACATATCATTGGGACCAGGATCAGGTATGGGAGGGCCACAACCTGGGCTTTCTATGTCACTAGTTTCATAGTGTTCAGAGGATACCAAAGAAATGTTAGACAGTTCTGCTCGATCATGTCCTGCTCCCATGTCCTGGAACCGTTGGCCTTCACCAAGGTCAGAATAGGTCCCAGTAAGGAGCAACATCTCTCGGTCAACTAAAATACCTGAAGTCTGCCTGTACAGAACACCCACATCTAAATCTGACCCCACCACTGAAAGAGATGGCGTCTCGCTGAGTTCAGACGTGGTACAGGAACAATGTGATGGAGTTCTGTCTGTCTGGTCATTGAGACAGAGCTCCTTGAGGTTCCAGGAATAAGAATTCACATCAGCCTCCTGGGTTTCCACTGCCTCCAGGACACCAGGGAGGTCGGTGGCCAAAGCATAACAGGCTGAGGAACTGCCTGAGCGGCTAGCACATAGGTCTTGGCCTCCCAGCTCACAGAAGGACACAGGGGCGGTGAAAGGAGGATGTTCTGCTGGGACAAGTTCCACACAGGACATGCCCAGAGTTCCCCCAAAGCTTGACTTGGACAACCGTTCCTTAAGCAAGCAAGTCTGCAGCTCTTCTCGATCATTTCTCACTCCTGGCCATGGTTCATCCAGAGTGGGTGTCCCAAGCAAGACACACGCCATTCCAGAGGGGCTGGGAGCTGTGTCCTGGCCTCGCTGCTGCGCAATCCACTCGCTTCTATGCTGTGGGCAGTATGTCAGGCTCCCTCCTGCTACCTGCCCTGTAGTGTGGGGCTCATGCATGGTGGCATCAGCCCAAGGGTCAGGGCTGCTGGAACTGCTGACACCCATCAACTCCCACTGAGCTCCCCGTTGCAGATTACACATGTCTAACCTGCTGCTCCTGTCCTTAACTGGGATGAGAGGCTCAGAATCTTCACATAAAGCAAACAGTTTTGCATCCACTGGTTTGGACCTGCTTTCTTCAAACAGACCTTCCCTGTAGCTCTCTGCTGCTGAAGGGTTCTCCTTTCCCGAGACACGACTGTGCTGGCCTGCACGCACTAACTGCGCAGCGTGGACTGGCAGGCTTCCTTCTGCGGTGCCGTGCTGGGCCTTGTTCTCCTTTCCCGAGACACGGCTGCGCTGGCCTGCACGCACTAACTGCGCAGCGTGGGCTGGCAGGCTTCCTTCTGCGGTGTCGGGCTGGGCCTTGGATAGTAACCATTTCCGGTGGGCTACTGGGCTTTCCTCTGAGATATTTTTCTGAATTTCAGACAATAAATGTTCTTTAAGGACTGGTAGGGATAATTCTGGGGTGTCTAGTTGGTTCTGAGATAGTAACTGTCCACCATGGGCTAGCAGGTTCCTCTTTGGAATGCTTCGCTGCTCTGTGAGCAACGACTGCTCACCATCTACTGAGTTGCTGTCCACCCTGGAAACAGGAATTTGGATGACAGTCACTAGTGACAGTGAGAGGTCACACTGATTCTCCCTCTATGAGAGATAAGTACAATGAACTGAGCATGGTACACTTAGGGCAAACAGTTTCAATTTTATATCTACTCAGAGGAAGAGCAAGGAGCCTGGGGAAAGGAGCAGGAACAATGGGAGGAGCAGGGCAAGGGGGACCACATCTAGTGTGAGGAGGCTGCTGCAGTCCAGGCAGGATGACCTGCCTCCACTAGCTTATCATTCAAGGTATCCACAAGCTTACTATTACTATCTGCTCATATCAATCATAACTAAGGTCAAGCACCTGGTGACCAGATACACGATGTGGTCTTTAAATGGTGTCCCCACAAATTGTAAAGCAGAAGGTAATCAAGATAATAGAAAAGGTCTATGAGAGAATGTTGTTGGTGGAGTTCTAAAAACAAAGGCTTCCTGGGAAAATAGGGATGAGATGAAGGTCTGCAGAGAACAGGCAAAAAAGCCCTGTGTCTACCCACTGCTCCCTCCCTCTCACAGGGTGAGTCCAGCCCTCTCCAGGAACTAATTACAGGGACGGCCTGAGAATGAAGGCTTGGGGGATGCACACCACAAGAGCCTCAGAAAGACCTAGCCAAGGGGTTTAGACAGCGCCTAGCCATGGTATTTACCCTCTTGAAGTCTCCAAATGCTGCTGGATGCCAGTGGTTCTCAGTATTTCCATCCTCTATTGTCTCACCTGCTCCTAAAGCCTTTCTACCCCAAACCCTGACAAATAGGCTCTGGGATTTTAGAAAGGTTCAGAGTACTTGCTAGGAAAACTGGTAGACTAGGGATATGATCCTGTCCCTGCAGTATGACCTCTGGAAATCTGCATTGCAGGGGCTGAGGGAAGACCACCAATGATTTTGCTCAGCAATGGTTCGGCCATTAACACTGTGTTAGCATCAAGTTAGAAGGGGAGCAAGCAGGGGTAAATTCTGTGTTGGAGACTTAGAATCAAGCATGACAACAACCGAGGAAATGAAGGACATCTGCCAGCTGCCCTGGCAGCCAAGCATCACCTGTCACTGAATTCTGGTCACTGTGGAAGGGGTACTGAGAGGTTTTCAAGTGACTCTTTGGAGCTGGAGGGTGGGAGGGCTGGGAGGTGGGAGGTGGGAACGGGGGGCCTTCCTCTTGTCCTACCAGCAGAAATTTATACAAGGCAACATGGGACCTATATCCAGAGCTGCCCTGGGGACCTCAGGTCCTCATGCCAGGAACACCAAGGGCTGCCTTCTGAGGAGCCAAGGACCCTAATATTGACCAAGTTCTTGACCTGGAGGTTGGTTTTTATTTTGTTTTGTTTTGTTTTTTGAGCATCTGGCCCACAATGTAAGAATTTACTGCACTTCAGCCTCAGTTCCTCAGAACACACCCTTCCCTAACAAGCCCTGACTTTTGAACTTTTGTGATGTATAGAACATTATCTATTCTATATGTCACACTGCAGCAAAATAAACCTGTCATTAGAGACATATTAGCTATGGTGACAGACAAATGAATTTTTATTCCCACCTTTCAAAGTTTTCCACTATAACTTCCTTTACTCAAAATGAATAATTTTATTTAAGAATATATAAAGAGTGCTTTCAAATGATTTCCAAAGTTCTAGAGATCTATCTCTTAGTCTTCTTGAGCTCTCAGCGTCCTACTTCCTTGTCCAGAAGATGAGAAGAGCATCAGGGGCACTCTCTCCTAGGACTGCAGGGACTCAAGTCATGTAACAGGAAACACTACTGTGTAGACGGAGCAGGTGACCAGTACACATTAGCTACCACTGACTTTACTACCCAGGAGCTGAGTGTTACCTAGCTGGGTGTTTAGTAAACCTGCAACCTCCACCAAGGCACTTACCCCGGCGAGGGCTGAGATGCAGAAGGAGGAAGTATCTGGCATCCAGTTTCCAACCGTGTCTGAGTCCCAGGGGAGACCTGTCCTCCCACCAGCTTCAGGGTCTCATCTTGTGATGGCATGTGGCCCCGTGCCAATACCACATCAATTCTTGGACCTAACAGCAAAATCAAGAATGTTGTCTATTCCCAACCACTGTGTTAAAACACACCTGTACCTGTTTCAAAACCTCAAACACTCAGACAGCCTACACTTCCGAGCACACCAGAAGCCCAGTAGCTTCTCTTTCAGCCAGCACTCACTGACCCCTCACTGTTGTTCTGGTCTTATTGCTCCTCTCCTTCCCCAGAAGAGGACAGACGCTTACACTGACTCCACAAACCAGAGAAACCCTTAAACTATGGGGATGGGGATGGATACATACATATATACACACACACACACATATATACATGTCAACAGGTTGTAACATAACTTAGAAAAATATGATATGCTACAACTACTCAATCTTATACTACATGAAACTACATAAATGTACTGTTATAACTTTTGGGACAGTGGGAGGCAGCTTTTTGTTTCCAGATAGGGTCTTTCTATATATTCTAGGCTGGCCTCAAATTACAACCTTCCATGCTATACTTGGCTCGGTTATAAATTCTCTTTAAATGGACAAGACTTTGGCCAGCTATTTGTGTCTCAGGTACAAGTGGTTCATTCAGTCTTAGAGGACTTCCTAATTCCCTTCTAGATGCTAAAACATCTGTGAAACACTGCCCGCAACTGTCCTAGCTCCTGGGAAAGAAGAACAAGAGGACTGTACAAAACAGCCTCAAACTAGAACAGAGCCTCTCATTACTCCACCCACCCTTGAGAGTCTGGAAAGGTCACCAGAGCCTTCTGCTCT
Organism: Mastomys coucha; assembly: GCF_008632895.1. Lineage (NCBI taxonomy): Eukaryota > Metazoa > Chordata > Mammalia > Rodentia > Muridae > Mastomys > Mastomys coucha. The sequence continues at coordinate 118,998,585 of NW_022196896.1, forward strand.
GCTATAGTGCCACCAACCTCTAAGGACATAAACACTGTGGTGGAGGAGGCTGTGCCTTACCCTGGGCCCCACTGGGCAGTTCCCAGTCCTGTTGGGCATGGGAGCTCATCTCCCCAGGCCCGCTCTTGCTGCCAATGTTCATGCAGCTGACCAGATCTGGCAGCTGTGCAGAACTCTCATATGCAAGGTCCATGTAGTGGTAGAAGCCAGGGATCAGGAAAGTGATGTTCTAGAGAGCAAAACAGTGACATTTCAGAACCTAGGAGGATCCACGCTGACCCACTAAACTCATCCTTAGAAAATGAAAATGTCAGCAATGTGAACAGTTCAGTCCTCAGAATGGGAAAGATCTTGGATCACATGCTTTTGGCTCCCTGGCACCTGATACATAATTCATAATGTTTTTATTTTTTAATAAAAAAGACAAACATAATGTACTATAAGGCAAGTTATGCAAATACCTATATGTCTTCCAAGTAGATCCCTGGCCTTTCACATTTGCCTAGAGCAGAGACCCTGTATTTGCCAAGCTAACAACTTATAGCTCTTGGTCCAAGAACACTGATGGGTACCCACCAAGGGCCATATTACCACACTAAGAGCTGTTCACACAGACACCGCTTCTGAGCCTGTATGCAGCCTCCCTGCCTGAATAGTTGCCTGTGCCACAAGAATCCAAGTAACTCTAAGCTCAATGAGGGCCAAGGATTTATACCTATGAGGTTCTCTGGGAGCTCTCAAAGCCTATAATATGCCTACAGAAAGCCAGGTGCTAGCTGCTTTCAGTATAACTCAATTGAAGTGAACTTGAGTTGTTAGTTACGCTTTTGGGTCTTACTAAAAGCAGAATAACCTCTTTTTAGAACCTCATAGGAGAATACTCTAACACACACAGTCACACACAGTCCAGGATTACCTAGTAGAAACAACAAGAAAAGATAGAGGCTCCTGCCTTGGAGTTAGGCCCCAAGTGATCCGGATGCCTAGTAAAGGGCCCCAGGCACCTGCACCCAGGACCTGGTGAGCCTGGTGGGCACTCAGTGGTGTCAAAAGCTAGGGAGGGATATGCTGATGCCAAAAGCTGGCAGTAGGTGGCTTCCCAAGGCTGCTCGACAATCCCTCTTCGGCATATGGGAGCTATGTACCTTCCCAGAAGGTCCAGAACACCACTAGGATCCATCCCCTAGACAAAAAGAGGTGGTGGGAGCTGTTAGGCATGACTTCTGGGGCTGACGTGACCCTTAAAAAGCAGAATGTTCCCATAAATGCCCAAACAGCATCCAAGCCAAAAATGTGAGCTATCAGTTACTCAGCTAGTGGCTTACTCTAGCTGGCAACACAGGAAGCAAAATGGCCTTTCTCTACTTTGCTTGATCCAACAGACTAGCTCATGGCTAAGGTATATGACTTGATCCAACAGACTGGCTCATGGCTAAGGTATATGACTTGGAATGTGTTCCACATTGTCTATGGAGGCTTGTACAGAGTCATGATGAGACTGTTCCCTACAGGTCTGGCTGAGGATAAAGGGAAAGTTAAGGCATGAAGCCTGGTGAGTAGAACATCTACCCAACCTCCAACCCCAAGAAGAGAAGCCCTGCTGCCTCCCACCAACCATGCTCAGTGTGTGTGAACAAACACTATCTACAGTGTGGCCCAAGCCTGGCTCGATGGCCAGACCAGAGCCAGCAGGGTAGAAACAGAGTTCCTAAACAGAGGACCAGCTTGCTCCTCTAGAATGATCCAGGACACAGTCAGTCAGTCAGTCCAAAAGTAGACACCGATGTGCGTCCCAGGGAAATAAGATGGTTATGAATAGGATGGTACAGCCTGTTATAAGCTTTACAGCCCATCAGGTTCAGATCCTCTGGCACATGCAGAGTACTGAGGAGCTGGGAGACCAGGCAAGCCTACCTTGCCCAGGAGCTCTGTCTTCCCATAACCAAACAGCATTAGTGCAAAGCTGTGGTTCACTCCATAAATTGTGCCATCAGGCAGCAGAGTGATGAGGCCACTGATGGTGCAGAACACCCACACGGAAGCCTGGTAACCTGGTTCAGAGGCCGCCTCACTGTCAGCTACAGCCTTTCCACTGGGCTTGGATTGCAACTTCAGACTGAGAGGGAAGGTGGTGCCATCTCTGGCTCTCCCAACAGACCGTTGAATCTTGAGACTCTGAAAGACAGGACAGCCCCACTCAGTGTTACAGCAGTACTGTGTAGGCACAATCCTGATGTTCTAGATCCCAGCCTCACTCACATTTCAGTGCTAGAAACATCCCCCATCCATGCTGCTCCAGCCCCACCCTACCCCCAAGAATTTGGAACCCTGGCAATAGCAGCAGCAGGCCGGGAGGACTCAGGGTCCAGAACAAATGCATAATAATAACCAAGGTGCAAGCCAATAAGGGGACTGGACCCAGCCTCATTCCTAGCAGGCATCTGTGCCAAGCTACAGCCTGCTGGTATCCACAGGCCGCACTCCTCTTCTCAGCTCCAAATCTGGAAGGGAAAAAAGCAGTGCTTCTCCCACATCTCCTGGTCTCAGGGAAAGCAGAATCCATCTATGAGAGTGCTTGGTCATGATGATTAGGGTCATCATGACACAGTCTAGAACCAGCTTTAAGACAGGCCTCTAGGCATGCCTATAGGGAGTGATCTTGACCGCATTGACTGAAGTGGGAAGACCCACCCACTGTGGCTGGGGTCCTGGACTGTACAAGTTGGGAGGGGAGCTGAGCACACAGCACATAGTCATCACCCTCTACTTCCCAAGAATGATGTGCTGCAATGTGAGCAGCCGCATCACATACCTGCTGCCTTAGGTTGTACCTTCAGCTGTAAGCCAAACTAACCTTTCTTTCTTAAGTTGCTTTCGTCAGAGTCTCTTATTCAGAGCAGTAGGAAACACCACTAAGACAGCACCCATAGTTCCACACCCATGCTCTGTCCTCCTACCCTAGAGCTGGTTTCCTGCTGTCACTCTGTGGGACCATCCCATCTACTTTCTCAACTCCTCTCTCCAACAGACAACCAAGTCCTTACATTATCTGATTCTATTATTTGGAAGGCATGCAATTTTCCAATAAAGAGTTTGATCAGAGCCAGGCATGGGGTGTACAGTGTAATCCTAGTATTTGGAAGGCAGAGGCAGGTGGCTCTGAGTTTGATGCCAGTATGATCTACAAAGAGAGTTCTAGAACAGCAAAAACTTCAGAGAAACTTTGTGTCAAGTAAAATAAAGTAAAATAAAATGAAAAACAAACTTGTCTAGTACGGTGTTCTTAACCAGGGTGAATCAGGTTTCAGGTAAGAAAGAGCCTGGACACAGGCTTTCTCTTCCACCATTTCAGGGACCACTCTGGAAGACATGAGAAGTTAGGGACTATGTTGGAGGCCTGGTAGCTCATCTTCCCTGTCCTGAACACAGTGAAGCACCCAGTTCATGGGCACTGAGCAAAGAGAATTCAAGACTCACTTCACTTACATCAGAGGCAGAGCTGTCCAAGATCTACTTCTGCCAACCCCACCTGCCCCCAAGACCCATGAGCCAGAAATGGAAGAGGGACATGGAGATCCTGTGTAGACAGGGGAGATGGTGACTAAAACAGGAGCAAAGAATACACTTACATGTATCTTCTGCCATTCCCAGGACACCTGCCTCAGGAAGTTAAAATTTGCCTGAGGGGATGAAAGATAGCTCAGCAGTTAAGAGCACTGACTGCTCTTCCAGAGGACCCTGTTTCAACTCCCAGCACCCACATGGCAACTCATAAGTGTCTATAACTCCAAGATCTGACATTCACATAGACACACATACAGGCAAAAGACCAACATGTACAATATAAACATTAAAAAAAAAGAAGAAGAAGAGTCTGCCTGAGACCTGGCCAGCAGCAGCTGTTGTGATAGGACTCTACATACAGCACTGCCACTAACCGTGCCCTGCCAGTCTATTAGCTCCTTCCTCAGAGTAGAAGAGAGGATGCAAAGGACAAAATTGAGGCAGGGCTGCATCTCATGAACCAGAAAATGTGACACACAAAAGCCAACCGAGTGGACTGAGTTTAAAGAACCACACCTGGGAGATACGCTGAATGGCCTCTTCTTTAAAAAACAAAAAAACAAGACAAAACAAAAAAACAAAACAAAAAAACCTAGCTTTGGCCAAAACAGCTGTCTAGTCAGTCCGCCTCTAAAGGCACAGAGATGACAGCAGGTAAAGGCCAGCACTAAGGTTCCCAGTGTAGAGATCACATACTAGCTGAAAAATGGGGACCCTAATAATTCAGTATGAACCAAGCATCCACCATGACCCAATTTCCCTGCCACCTCTGTGAGATGTGGCTGTCTAGCCCCAGGAGGTGATGGCTAACAAGTATCTAATGCCATTCAAGCATTATTTCCAAGAAGGTCTTTTAGGGTGCCTCCAGATACATGTGTGATTCTGAGTGGTCTGAATAAGGGAGAGCCATGCTCAGTATGGGCAGCATCACCCAGTCAGCTCAAGGTCTCAAGAGAAAAATGGAGGAAGGGCCAATAGGAATCTCTCTTTTGCAGCTGGAATGCCCCATGTCAGAACTCCAGGGTCTCTGGCCTTCAACCTTGGGTGAGCCACACCTAGGTCATACCCCAGGGTTTCCAGGTTGCAGGTGGCCTCATAATCACAAGCCTCAGTTCCCCCAACTAATCATGTGTCTTTATATAAAACCTATCTGTTCAGTTTGGAGAACTCTAAGCAGGGTACTAGTTTACACCAGGTCAGCCCATCCTCCTGGACCATGGAAAAGAGAAGAGGGCTCAGGAGACAAGGCTAGTCAGCCACACCACTTAGGCTCTGGGCCTTGGTTGAGCCTCAAATTTCAGAGAACTAGAGCTAGAGCTTGCCCCACCCAAGAATGACCCTGAGGTCAAGTTACAGGGTCTAGTGTAAAAAACGCAACATCCAGCACACAGTGAGGATGGTCAGGTACCTACCTTTGGAACATGTTGGCCAGGAGGAGGGAGCTGCATGGATGGAATCAAGTCTATGATACACTGTCCAACTACGTCCTTTGGAGATGTGAACCCATGGAGATGAGCAAAGAGACTGTCGCATGATGTGATAGTTCCCTGGGGGGAAAGAAAGCAATGCTCTTGACAGACGCTTCTCACACTTCTTTAAACTTCATTGAAGGTTATGTTCTAGTGTTTATAAACTAATACCATTTTCTCAAGTACTCTCCAAAAGCTCTGGTCACACCAGATTTTCCAGTAACAACATCCCAGTTAATGTTCACATACTATTCTAAAAGTGAGACATCTCTAGACATAAGAACAATCCTGAGTATTATATTCCCATTTTACAGATAAGGTTACTTGAGGCATCAATGATGGGAGTCCTTACTCAAAGAATGCAGTTAGTAAGGGCCATAGCTAAGACAACCTCCAGTTAGCTCTGGCACTTCCTTTCGTACAAAAGAAAAGAACACTGTGTTAGCAGAAGATAGCCAAGATTTGAAAATATACTCACATCACTCTGGAAGGCGACCCAGGCCGAGACCCTCTCCACAGGCTCCAGAACCACTACACAGCACAAGCCACGATCCTGCTGCAACCTCTTTATCCACACAGAGACTGGAATCTTCTCCCCACTTCGACTGACAATGTCCACCTACAGACACACATTTACAGTAACAGGCTTGCAGCGTCTGCAGTGTGGACCCTGCAACTAGCATGCCAAAGTGCTTGTCATCAGGAGACCTTCCCTGTCCTTTAAATGGTCCACCCACCTTTCAGAAATCTACCAAAGTACAATGAGGTTCTAGTCCTCAGCGCTACAGTCTGAGTGAATGTTTATCAGGACAGGTTCATACTCCGTGTGATGGCTAATCTGTGACTGCCACCCCTGACTAAGAAACACCCAGAAAACTCCTGAAGCACACACAGGGTGGACCTGTGATAGTACTTTCAGAGAGAACTGGTGAGTCGGTGGACCAAGAGGACAAAATGACTCTTATGGGAGGCATGAGCCTATGTGGAAAAGAGAAGCAGCGGGTAAGAAAAGCTCACATGTGCACTCAACTATCCTTTTGCTGTTGGTGTTGATGAGGTTTGTTGGTATTTGTTTTCTTGGTAGTGATCAGCTTCTTGGTCCAGTAATTTGTTAATACAACTGACGCTGTCCAAGTTCCCATGCCTGGGGCTCAGCCCTGGGCATTCAACAATTCAACTCACCTGGCAACATCCCAGATCTACCCAGCAGCCTAGGAGAGAGGAGCACAACTCTCCAGTAAAACGCTAAGCCCACCACCAAGCACACAGCAAATAAATGGAATGTATGAATTTAAAGGGAAGAATCAGGTGCACTGCTACAATTGTACACCATCTCAGAGAGCTTAGGACATGCTTCATCAGTTACAGTGCTTGCCATACAAACATGAGAACCTGTGCTAGGATCTCCAGAAACCCACTTAAATGTTGGCTGAGAGTGGAGGCCCACCAGTAAGTCCAGCTTCAGAGATAGAGACTGGATACCCAGAGCAAGTAAGCTAGCAAGACTAGCCATTAGAGAGCTCTGGGTTTGACTGAGAGAGCCCGCCTCAATGAATAATATGGAAGAGTGATAGAGGGTGATTCCTGACACCAACCTCAGACTGCCACATGCATGCACACACACGCATTCATGTGCATACACGTACATGCATACACACATGCCTATGCGTACACACACTATAGGCATAATGTTATTGTGCACTGTGTAAAAATTATCCTTGTATTATTCAAATGCTGACTTTGCCCCTATATTTGCAATTCATATTCTGAGAATTTCCTGTCTTATTTTACAAACTTATGTTAAACTTTTTTTTTTAAAGATTTATTTATTATATGTAAGTACACTGCAGCTGTCTTCAGACACCCCAGAAGAGGGCGTCCGATATCATTACGGATGGTTGTGAGCCACCATGTGGTTGCTGGGATTTGAACTCAGGACCTTCAGAAGATCAGTCAGTGCTCTTAACCGCTGAGCCATCTCTCCAGCCCAGAATCTCCTGTCTTAATGTTGTGTAAATATGGCTTCCAAATTATTCCCTGATTGGCCAATAAAGAGCTGATCATGCAGTAACTGAGCAGGGGAGAGAACAGGACTGACTTCCTCCCACCCAGGGAAGGGGAGGAAGTCCTTGGGGAGAAGATCCAGAAGACATCAGAAGAATCGGCCTTGCCTACAAGATGTGCAGGGGATAAAGATGGAGCAGAGACTGAGAGAACAGCCATCCAACAACAGCCCCAACTTGAGACCCATCCCATGCAAGAGATCCACCCCCTAACACTATTAAAGATACTCTGCTATGCTTGCAGACAGGGACCTAGCATAATAGTTTCCTGAGAGGCTTCATCCAGCAGCGGATGAAGGCAGATGCAGAGACCTACATTCAAACATCAGGTGGAGTCTTGTGGAAAATGGGGGAGAGAAGTGAGCAAGTCAGACAGGTCAAAGGCACCATAAGAAGACCCACAGAGCCTGGACCACCAACAAGGGAGCACACAGGAGCTGGACCTAGAACCCCTACACAGTTTTAGCAAATGTGCAGCTTGGTCTTCATACGGGCTCCCTAACAAGTGGAGCGGCAGGCTCAGTCTCTCTTCCCTGCCATCGACTGGATCCCCTTCCCCACTACTTGGGCTGCTGGTGGGGACTCAGCAGCAGAGGACGCCTAGACCTGCTGGGACTAGATACCCCAGGAAGTGGTGGGACCCAGGGGGGCAGTAGGATAAGGGACTTGTAAGGGTGGGACTGGGAAGAAAGGAAGGAGGGGGGCTGTGATTGGGATATAAAGTGAATAAAAAAAAATTTTTAAAAAGAAAAAAAAAATTAAGAAAACATCTGGAGCAGAGAAAGCCATAAAATCCAAGTATCTCAGAGATATTTTCTGGGAGGTAGCCAGAGAAGTTCAGAGAATTAAAATAGATTAATATGGCAGCCTGAGGTTGGGGCCAGGAATTATCTATCAGTCTTCCATATTATTCATTGAGGAGGCTCTCTCAGTCAAACGCAGAGCTCTCTAATGGCTAGTTGTTGTGTCTTAAAGCTGTTAAATAAATAAAATAGTCCTATCTCAATTAATTGGAAGCTAGCAGGGTTAAGAGAAACTTGCAACATTTATAAATCTGCACTAACAACAAACACATGAAAAGATGGAGGGGGGGGTTATATCACTTTTCTGGGACTTTCATGTGGTACCTGAAGTTTTTCAAAATGAGTTCCAAGCCTCAACCCTCACCTAATTTTGGGGCTCTCTAAAGATAACAAAGGTCCACAGCCACTATATCTACCTTAGGAATGCTTTGGTTTTAAAGAGCCCATTCGTCTTCTCATCTGAGGTTGGGAAACAGTACCAGGACCAAGTTTCAGTCAAGATGCTAAAGTTGTAGGTGCTGCCAACCTCACAGCAGAAAACAGTTCAAAGTCAGAACTGAGGCAGGGAAATGGAGCCTGTCCCTTTACATACTGCTCTTCCCTTAAAGACAGGGACAGCATCCTCTACCCCACAAGCCCTCAACCCACTGCAGTGCATGTATACATGAGCACACACTCACTCACCACTGTGCCGAACACCACTGCAGCATGGCCATCAGCCTCCACATGCTCCTCGCTGAGGGCTTCTACCACCTCGGAATCCGACTTAAGGAAGAACTGGGAGAGCTGTTGGCCGATCAGGTCATGACTGCTGTACCCTAGGAGGCTGCAGGCTTTGTCATTGGCAACCAGAATCTGCAGAGGACACACACATCACCAGCAGTTACAAGGGCCCCTAGAAATAACCAAGGACAAAACAGTACAGGAGGCAACATGAAGGCTTCTAGGAGGGCGGTTCACAGCCTGAGGCTAGACCACTTGGCAAACCTCCAAAAATATTTACATATGATTCATAACAGTATCAAAATTACAGTTACTAAGTAGCAACGAAATTGATTTTATGGTTGAGGGTCACCACAACATAAAGAACTGTTAGGAAGGTTAAGAACCACTGCTGTAGCACTTCCCATCAGGGTCTCAGACAATGATGCTCACCCCATGCTCCTCAGGCACTTTACCTCACAGATACATTCAATCAGAACCAACTACACCTAAGACACTCCTCCACACAAAACAAGCACATGCCAATCAAGAAGCTGAAGAGATGGCTCAACAGATAGATACTTACCATCAAGCCTAACAACTTAGCTTCCATCCCTGAGACCCACAAAGTAGGAGAAAACAGACTCCCATAGGTTCTCCTCTGATCTACACACTCACACTGTGGCACACACGTGTCAAAACATACACATATGTAATATGACAAAGTAACTTATAAGACTATTATGAAAATGTAGAAATTTGCATCACACTCCAGGAATGTCTAACAGTCTCAACTCTTATATACAATATAAACACATTTTATTCAGGCACTGAATTTCACTTGCATAACTAAGCCAATATGCTAGAAGCATAATACAAAATGTACCTCACATTTCTAGAGTGTCTGTCTAAAAAGGACAAATTCTTATCTCTTTGCAATCAGATAGGTAAAAACATCTATTTTTCTAATTACACTTAAAACACCAATTCCTTTGTTGAAGAGACCAGGTCTGACAACTCTAGATCCATATGTTGAGCCTCAAACTACAGCAAATACCTCTGTGGTCTTGGCATCCACAGTAAAGACAGCCTTGTTGGGGTTGCACACAGGGGTGGAGAGCAGGGGTCCAGAGCACCCTGAAGCCAGGCCACGCAGCAAGGAGCAGCAGGACGTACTGCCCAGTGGCCCAGCTATAGGGTCAGCATACTCAGGTCCAGAAGCAAAGTGCAGCTTGCTTGTGCAGATGTTTTGGGCAGCCAATGATGAAAGGCAGTATGAGCTCCACCTGTCCTCTGTGAGGAAAGGATAGACAGAATATATTAGCTCTCAAATGGCTGCCAGAGCAGGCCTCCAAGACAGGGGGAACACGTGGCCTAAACAGGACTCAAGCATTTGCCTAACCCACAGTCTAAAGCACAGGCTTTGACTCAATGAGTCGCTCCAAAATAACCCTTAGAGGTTCAGTGGCATGGGTTAATATTCTCTGAAGTACAGACAGATCAAGGTGAACATTCTCTCTAGGTCATACTCTTAGGGCCTTGCCCTTTGCATCCAGAAAGCTCTTGCTTACAATGTCTCTTCTCAAATACTAGTCATCTCTAGCAACTGGCCTAGCCATTTCTTCCTGGGAAATGTCATACAATTCAAAGGCTACCTGTTGCCCACCCCTCTACCTGCTTCCTCCCATGGGCTCTGTCCTCAGCATTCTAAAGGAGTGAACCCTCAGTCTTCACCCATCAGAAGCACTGAGCTCCTCTTCAGCTAGCATCTCGCAGACCCCTCATCTATGCACCTGCATGCCTTCCCCTTCCTCTCACCAACAACTGATCCTTCCACCCTCCCATTACTAGGTACCCTGGAAAGATCAGTGAACTTTTGGCCTGTATGCCTGCCTCTAGCTCCAATCATCTCTAAGACTCAACTCCCAATGTCTCCCACACTGGTGTCTATTCTTCCTTAAAACCAAACACAAATGACCTGAGTCCTCACCACTCTCCTACTGGGCCTTTCTCCTTTCCCTTTTGTCCTTCATCTAGAATCTAGACTCTCTTAGAACATGGCCTCAGCCTAACCTTCCAAGGCCACACACTTACCCCAGCAGTGACCAAGCCAGTGCCCTCCTCACAACTCTACCTCTTACCCGTCCCCTGGGCAGCTTCCTGTGACATCTTCCTGAAACCAAGCTCCCATGTCAACACTGAAGCACAGATGCCTGGCTAGTGTCAGAGGAAGTAGCCTCCTGAAAGCTGTGCTTTCTGCTTTCAGCAGCACCAGCGGCTCTCTCCCAGGTCCAACACGCTGGCTGGGCCTCAATATCTGATGCCTCAGCAAGCTGCTCTCGTACTTCAAGACGGGATTCTACCACTTCCCTGTGCTCTGCTCTGCTCTGGCTCCTGGACAGTTGTCATCCTAAAGGACTTCCCTGCTTTCTAGACTATCCTCAGTTTCAAGCACGTACTTTGGCTGGTCCTCAATCCTCCCCCAACTCCAACCCTACCACTCTGTCACACAACACCACACAGGTTAGCTCTTCCCTACTGGCTAGAACCCAGGACCAGGGGGCATACCCCAGTATCTTGGAAGACAGCTCTGAAAACATAAGCCATCTTTTGGTCCAGGATAAAAGGAGCTCTCCAGGGGAGGAAATTGCCACTTGGTTTTCAGCTTACAAGGTTGATGCCCACAACATCACAAGGCAATTACCGGAGAGTGCCATTCGGCTCTGGCAGAGTCTGGAAAGCCCATTCTTCCTGCTCAGGTGTCTACGAGCTATGGAGAGTGGCTTGCTGGGCTCGAAGGTAGCATGGAAAGCTGGGCCTTCTTGAGCCAGAGGACTCCCAGACAAGCACTTCCAGTCCTCAGCAAAAACTGGTGGACCTCTGTCCTCCATGAAGAGCAGAGCAACGGGGCACCAACCTCCCGCCTCCGATAGCCCACACCTGGAAAACAAAGGGTGTATGATTAACATCTGCAGGACAGAGCAGGAAAGCAGTGCTGGCGTCCCGTCTACAGAGTGAGTGTCGTCAGCCCAATCTGGGCTACAGAAACTCTTTCAGAATAATACACACAAATGCAAGAAGGAAAGTGAGAAAGAAACAGAATGCAATGGGGGGGGGGGCGCCAGAGAAAGCAGGAAATGCAGGTTCACAGGTGTGGAAATGTTCCTAGGCCAAGGTCTTAAGGATGCCATAAGAACCAGCCACTCACAGAGCACCGAGGCATATAACAAAAGCAAGACCACCTCCAGAGACAGGACAGGTTGGGAGGTGTGGTATTTTCAACTCCTTATTCTAAATGTAGACTCAAAAACAAATATTAGAAAAAAATACAGAAAATGCCCATTGCCCTGACCGAGTCTCTAAGTGACAACACATCTCAGAGCTACAATACAGTGTCACACTAACTAGGGAACTAACTGGAATATCACAGATGTTGACCTTACTGTGTGAATGCTGAGTTCCTAGAGACTTGTCCCATGTGCTCACTCCCATGACTTCCCACAGTGGAAATACGGAGTGGCCCCATGAATCTTATTGGCAAGAATGGCAACCCTAAGTGTATAGTTACTAGTTATCGAAGCTTAAGGCCACTCCACAATCAGCCACTAAAAGAAAGTATTCTCTGCCAGGAAAAGGCAAGGCCCACCTAGTAATTCAGTAATTAATAAAGACAAAAACACACAGTGGGGCCAGCATCAGGACTAATGGCTGGATTTTCTCATGACACAGGGAAACCACAGGGCCAAGATATGCCCACCTTAAGCATGAGCTACCTTCCAAAACAGAATAGTTTATGAACAAACAATCTAGATCACGCTTCTGAGGTCCACACACACCTTTTTCAATATAGGATCCCCATACTAGCAATGTTGAGGTCCACGGTGTGAAGGCAGTCTTTGTATTGTTCAATTATCAATTCTGTACAGGCAGAGAGGTGAGAACTGACCAGATTTGGGTATTGTTAATCTTATGGCTCATCATGTGCCTCAGCGTTTTGTAAACATACACCTTCCTCACTCACTGATTGGTTTAATAAAGACCTGATGGCCAATAGCTAGGCAAGAAGGGAAGGGTGGACTTCGGGGCTGAGAGACAGTCGCTGAGTGAAAAGCAGAGGCTGTGAGATTTGGCTAGTCAGACGTGGAGGAGATGAGACATATCAGAGACCACGTGGCCTTCATTAGTCCAGTTTAATTAAGTTAGATGAGCTAGCTGGGAGGTAGTCTAAGCTAAGGCCTAATCTATAAGAAACATTAACTTTGAGTCTCTGTGTCGTTACTCATCCACTGGCAGGTCCAAGAAGTCCTGTTATACTAGCATACCTGAGAATTAACTGAGAAGCTGCTTTACAAGGAAGGTCAAGCTTGGATAAGCAGGGCTGGTCCTTTCCCAACGCAGGACACAACTGTTACCCCTAGGAAGGGACAGACACCTACTCTTATAAACCACCAGAACTGCCAGGTGGCACGTGCTTTTAATCCCAGCACTCTGGAAGAGGCAAAGGCAGGAGAATCTCTGTGAGTTCAAGGCCATCCTGGTCAACAGAACAAGTTTCAGGAGAGCCAGGGCTACACAAGAAACCCTGTCTCAAGGAAAAAAAGAAAACAAAAACAAAATCCCAAGAACCTTGTAGAGAGCTCCTAGGAGCCCAGCTAAGTATGGTGATGTGATTCTCCTCTGCAATCCCAGCACTTGAGAGGTGGAGCAAACGGGTCAGAAATACAAGACCATCCTCAGTTGTATAGTAAAAGCTCAAGGATAGCCAGGGATTCCCAGCGTCAAAAAAGAACAAGATAGTTGTCTACAAGATGATCCCAGTGAAGTGCCTGATATATACTCATGAGACTATAGGCCTTAGTCAATTGCTCCTGAGCACAGCAGGGCAGGGCCCCTTACACACCAAGAACAAAATGCTGATATTACAAAATGCCATGAAGCTACATAAAGTAAATAAATGGGCAACAGGACATGGACAATTTCAGAAGCAGACATGGGAAACCCATAAGGTCTCCCCCAGCACTGATGAAGCTAACATGGCCTTCAATATAATGGACAGTGAAGAGAACGGCAACTCACACCCCACAGCACTCCTGCAGGATTCCAAGAGCCAAGTCAGGAGCAAAACTCAATGGCTCGTAACTAGGATTTCTACTTGGAGTGAAACTGCTTCCTATGTCCTCCTATATACAAAGATTATTTCTGGGGAATTTAAAAACAGAAATGAAAAGTTTAAGAAATTGGCAGGGCCAACAAGATGGCTCAGCAGGTAAATGTGCTTGTCGTGGAAGCCTGATAACCTGAGCTTCATCCTTTAGAAACTATGTAAAGATAGAAAGGGAAGCGAACCCCAGAAAGTTTTCTCTGACCTCCCTTTGTGTACCTACTTACAAAGGTGTACACACAGACATATAAACAGACACACTCACACAAACCATAGACACACACAATAACCACAAAATTCAAATATAAATAAGTGAACTTTGATCCTGCAAATACAAAAGAAAAGGCCAAGGCTCGGACCACAGTCTGAGCAACCCATGTGTTTTGTAACAACCAGTGCTCACCAAGAATGTCATTCTGTACATCTCTGAGACGGGTGAAGGGAGGAAGACTTCCAAAAGGTGAAAGTGACATGAACTGAAATCAGAGGCGAGCAATCCTACAACCCCTAAAGCAGCCAGGGACTCAAAGAGCCATTGTGACCCCAACTCTATAAAACCATTCCGTCCTAGTAATCTCAAAAGCAAAGAATTTGAAACACAGGCTCAAAGTTCTTCAAAGTTACCATCTATCAAATGCACTCTCTTCAAACCAACTGAAAAGAGAAGCTACCTTTCCGAGAGGCTACACTGTAGGGACTAGCCTACAAAAATCCATGCCCATAAACACTAAGATACACAAGGACTAGTCCAGACCAGCATGGTTCAAAACAGTAAAGGCTGGGAAACTAGACAGGTAGAAAGCCAGTAGGCAAGAAGAGAAGAGAAGGAAGGAAAGAGGGAAAACAGTCAAAAAGAAAATATTACTTAAATACTCATCAAGAAGAAAGTTCTGGTGCAATCAGCAGTGAGAACGAAGGAATTGTGTACAAGAACCAATCCTAGCAGTATAGAGGGGAAAACCTTCAAATACAAAAGGTTATCCACAGCAAGATTCCTTTAATATATTAAAAAAAAATCTAAATACACTGCTTAAAAATACAACATCCAGGATAAGAGTCCAACAAGACTGAAGACCCATACTTCAGGCAGACAGTTCCCTGGAGTCTGGCAGAGCACTAAACTTAGGAGGAAATGACACAGCCTCCTACTTCCTAAGTTAGTTAGTGGGTTCAAATGTGTAGTTTTAACTGTTTAAATACGTGTGTGTGTGTGTGTGTGTGTGTGTGTGAAGGGGGGAGAGGCATGCATGTTCCGCAGAAAACCACTTTCAGGAGTCACATCTCTCTTTCTACCCTGTGGGTCCCAAATTGTCACACCTTAGCAGCAAGTGTCTTTACCAGCTGAGCCATAATGCTGGGCCCAAACTGTAGGGCTTTGTTTCCCTTTTGTTTGTTTGTTTGTTTGTTTTTGAGGCAAGGTCTCCAGAGGCACTGAAAGTGCTAGGAAGACAGGAAGACACCATCAACCTGACAACCGGTATTTTTGCGTACTTTAAACCCAGAGCTAGCCACCTGTTAGGCAATCCTTCCACCACTGACTGATATTTGCCTTCACTATTCTGCATCTTACATACACAGGCACATGCACTCGGTATGATCCTAGAAAGCAACAGCTCATTATGAAATAAAAGATGAGTACCTACATAGTGTTCAAGGCTACACCACCAGACTCAAACAAAATAAAGACGGGCAGGGGATAGACGTTTCCAAGTAGTGCGTTTTAATGTCAAAGATGTATGTACATCTTCTCTAGGTATCTAAATGCACTAACTGCTGCTACTCAAACAATGATACGATCATACTGTGGTTTTTCTACTTTTAAAACTAATCTATAAACAAGATTAGGACAACTAATTATGGCTTCTAAATACACTGCCAATGTCATAAACATTGTTCCTTAGAACTTGTATAACTTCAGAATATATTGTTACGAAATCTTAATTTATATAAAAACTACCATTCTTCAAACTAAACTGTCAACGCTACAAATTTTTTAATCTTAAAAGTAATTACAGGAACTGGGTGGTTCCCTGTGCTAAAAAGTTCTTGCTATGCAAACATGAGGACCTGAGTTTAAGTCTTTAACCACATATAAAGCCAGGCATGGCTGCACGTAACTGCAATCCCAGCACTAGCTGGTGAAGATAAGTGAATCCACGGAGCTCACGGGCCCGCTAGTCTAACCTTAAAGCAAAGCTTCCAGTTCAGTCAGAGGCTTTTGGGCGCTGGCGGCTCCCGAGCGCGGGTCAAACGGCCGGAACCCGCCACCACCCCGGGGTCGCGGCTGGGCGGAGGGAGTGCGAGCGCGCGAGGAAAGGGTCAGAGCCACGCCGCAGCAGCGCGGAACCAAGCCACACCGCCACCTGGAGCTTTCCCGAAGGCTGGTGTCTCACCTAAACCCGGCGCTAGTCTCAGTCGAGTTCGCAACGTGACGATCCGCGCGCTTCTGGCCCACCGACCAATCGCAGAACGACTTAGGCAGTGAAACAAGGGGTCAGGAACCAATCAGACACCTCGGTGGGCGGGCCTCAGGGAAGGCAAGCTGTGAGCGCGCGCAAACGGTTGCTAGGGACGCACCGGACGCCCACTACAGAGCCTCGGAGGAGCCAAAAGACACCGGTTTCTTCGCGCCCCCTCCATTCCCACTCCCCACGCCAAGCGGACTGCAGTTTACTCCTAAAGCGGAAACGAGGACGGTGAGCGACGTGCGGCCCTTCTTTCGGCGGCCACATTCTCAAGGCGAGGACGGTGAGCAGAAGCGGACGACACAGTGGTTCGCCGTGGACTGGAGGCGGCGAACGTGAGCCCCAGAACCGGACCGCGGCCTCTCCCGCCTTCTCCAAGCATCCACTAAAGGCGGCCTGTGGCACCGGTATATCAGCGCGCAGGCGCAGAATAAACTGGTTTCTCTCGCCTACCGGCTCACCGTGCAGGCAGACACCCAGCTGTGAGGCTCCCGAAGTCGGGGTGCAAGTCTAATCTTCACCTGTGACCTGTAGAGCTCTCCTGGCCGCAGTACCTCTACGCCTCCGAAGTTGGCACAGTGACTTGAGCGAATCCGCAAGCCTGAAGTGTCTCCCATGCTGCCTGATGACTTGCCGGGATCTCCACTTTGGTCTTGCTCGCCTAGACTCTACTCATTCATCAAACCCCTAACCGAGGTAGAACCGGGGCCTGCGGGAACTACAATTCCCGTGAAACACTGCGTCCACGCAAGCGTGTCAGCTCGCGCTTCTATACTTTGTTCTATTGGCTGGCCGATTGGACCAGGAATCCTGATTGGCCCATGGCCTGAGGCCACAGATTCCGGAAAGGGGAAGAGCAGCCAATATGGCGGCGGAGCGCGGCGCGGGGCAGCAACAGTCGCAGGAGATGATGGAGGGTGAGCGGCCCCTGTGGGCGACCGGGGACCGGCGAGCCGGGGGCTGGGCGGGCACGGCTTCTTGCTGGATCAGAATTCGGCCTCCAGCCTCCGGCCACAGCCACGGAGCTCTGACACCTGCCAACATGGCTGGATAGAGCCGGGGAGGCTCGGAGCCCGGGAGTCCCGGCCCGAGGGCGGCAGCGGCCAGAAGGACCAGACCCCGGGGAACAACGTGGCGCGAGCCCGCCCAGGGGGTTGGCAAGGAAGCCGTGGCTATAGGAACCTAGTCTTAAAACTCCGAGGTTGACAGGGAGGGGGCAGGGAACCGTGCTCCGTCAACTCACTGGGAAACTGAGGCTTCAGGCGTGGGGACCTGCAAAGTCCACAGTTTGTTCACGCGGCATGGATGGAAAAAAGTCTGCTCTAGAAGCGAATGGGTTGTGGCAGAGGGACGGGTAAAAAGGAGCTCCGGAGATTGAGTGTACAAGGCGTTGTCTTATTTTCTAGGCATTCAGTCTAGACTATGTTCAACTTTCTTCCTTTTTTTTTCACTGTGTTGGATTTATGTCATCATATATATGTAAATATATATGTTACACGTGTGCATGCTTTTGTATACAGTTGTGTAGATACATGGTCAATACATGCGTGCATAAACGTGCGTTAGTGTATACACACAGACTTGTACATATGTACATGTACTTTAACCCTACCCATTGTAGCATTAGGCGAATTTTAAATGCCTTTGAAAGACTCCGCTATTTTGGTAGGGGTTATTCACTTCTGGAAGATCACTCAGTTTTCTGGGAGGAGTGCTAGGAAAGAGCAAGGGACGGGGATGTGGAAGAAAGAACCAGTGAGTTTGAGAACAGTGGTGCTGCCCTGAGATGGGCCCTGAAAACTCACAGACTGGGGTCGGATGGAAAGCTGGGGGGTTGGGGGGAGAAACATCATTCCAGAGAAAGGAAACCCAGTCAAAAGCAAAGGAGTGTGGAAAAGTGGCCTAAATTAACAGTCATGCAATAGGGGTTGAGAAGAGCCAGCAAGAAAAGCTCTTAGAGACTTGGAGGAGTCTCGCTAGAGGTCTTTTGTCTTTAACCTTTGAGTAGTTCCTAAATAAGGAAATGCTTCTTCCTATGCCCCTCTTCCCTCCTCCAGTCCACCTCTCCCCTCCATCCTCGGTAAAGGGCGAAGATGCAAGCCAAGCTTTTTCTCTCTTCCACTCCCACACATGTCACTACCAGCTGACACTTAGGTTTCTAAGGCCCTATGTCTTTTTGGAGATTTTTTTGTGGCATTTTTGGCTTGGTTTGCTTTTGGCTTGGCTTGGCTTGGGTTTGTTGTCGTGGTTTTGGTTTGTCTTTTGTTTTTTAGGACAGGTTCTCACCGTTTCCTCAGCTGGCCTGTGTAGACCAGGCTGAGCGTTTTGCTACCTTCTCTGTCACTGCTCATACTGTAGCTCAAACCTTCATCGTGTTGATGGATTTCATTGCCTTTTGCTAGCCTATTCTACCCATAGCCTTACAGTCACATTCTTGCACCCTGTCCCAGGCTCTGGAACCTCTCTCCTGCCCTGAGGATAGAGGCACAGGGAAGGTAGAAACTCTGTAACACAGAACCTAGTTTCCCTAACCCGAGATCACACACTGTAAGGTACCTCTTGGTAACCCATATATTCTCCTACGTGTCATATGCATAAACTACTTTTGCGCCCTTTCTCATTTGGTCCTGACAGGGGGAGGTACTCTACTACTTCTCTACAGAGGTGAATATTGAGGTTTAGAAAGGGAGATCATTTGCCAAAGCCACATTTCATTGTTGCTTTGTTCATAACTCAAAAATGTTGTTTTATTTACTCCAAAAACCTTTGCATTATTAACTCTGTCCTGTGGTTGTTTAACACCAGCAGTTTACCTGGGGCATCTGCCATTTTTGAGATGTTCTTGTTTTCATTCACTCTGCCCACAGTCTGATCTTAGCTAGTCTTGATTTTTTTTGGAATGTGGGCCTGAAAATTGAACCAGTTTTCTTGGCCAAATGGATAGTGAAACATCAGTGAAGGTATCAGCAAAAGGGTCACAGTGAGACGTGAGACGTAAGAAGGGTCATAACACCAGCTGTGAGAGCCTCCTGGAAGGTACTTCAGTATCTGGTGTCATTAGTCTTTCCAATCGTAGATGATCCAGATTTCAGAATACTTGTCAATTCTTTACAGTTTCTTAGAGGGGAAGGATGCCATGTTAATTGTCTCCATGGCCTCCCAGTTCCTGTCTCTGTATCTTAAATACTTTTGGATGTAGAAGATGTTCAGTGTTCCTAAACTAAATTCAACTGTTTTAGAAAAAGAGCCTTGCTGACTTACAAGTGTTGTTACTCTCTTCTGTGTTCCTCAAAGTGTCACATGAAGTAGATGTGAATTGTCACTAATATGTGTGGGTTCAGTTGACAGGCGGGTTGAATCTGAAGAATCTGGTGATGAGGAGGGGAAGAAGCACGGTGGCCGCCTCGTGGCGGACCTCAGCGAGCAGAGCCTGAAGGATGGATTAGAACGGGGCGCAGAAGACCCCGAAGGTACTGGGTTTAGTTAACCTTGAA
This sequence comes from Mastomys coucha, assembly GCF_008632895.1. NCBI lineage: Eukaryota > Metazoa > Chordata > Mammalia > Rodentia > Muridae > Mastomys > Mastomys coucha. The sequence goes on from NW_022196896.1 coordinate 119,018,306, forward strand.
CTCATTCAATGCGAGAAGTGTGCTGTTGAAGACTGCTGCTGCTTCGCACATGATGTCTCCTCACAGCAGTGGTTGTGTTCCTCAAAGGGCCTCTGTAGATTGGGAAGCGGGTATGCTGGCAGAGGGCAGCCTGCTCTCTGGGGTGCTGCCTCAGCAAATGACTGAATTATGTTTATGAGTACAGTGGGTCCATTTCTGCTGAAGGAATAGTTCCACTACTGAAGTGTGTTACCTAAAATAGAGCCAGAAAATGACTTTTTAACCCTTTCCTCGGAAAGCAAAATTTGAAGAGAGCATGGTGATGTGTACTGCCACAGTGACAAGCAATCATTTCTGATCCAACCTCAAACATTTCTTCTTCGAGACAGGGTCTCACTTTGTGGTTACTCTTGAAACCATTATATAGACCAGGCAGGCCTCGAACTCAGAGATCTGCCTGCTTCTGCCTCCTGAATGTAGGATTGAGGGTGTGTGTCACCATGCCCACATCCACCTCAACATTTACACAGGCCTGAGAATCCCCATCACAAGTACAGATGTTAGGATAGTCGCTCCATTTGGAACTGAACAACTTCCTATGGCAGTTTTATACACTCCTTAGTAATGGCCTGTGCTTATGTGTTTGCTTAGAAAATTCATTTCCATGGAAAACAGTGAAGAAAACATATGAACACAGAAAATTGTACCAGCTGAATTGTTAGGTTCGTGGGGAGATGCAAATTTCTAAGTATCATGCATCTTAAAATAATGGCATTTAATTTTAAAATGAGTATTTGGTTTTACCTGCTTAAAAAGAAAAGTCATTAGCATTGTTGAGGATCTCTCTTAACAGGCGTGAGAGGAAACTCTGCCTCTTACATTTTTCAGATCTGTATGGATTTATCAGGTATTCATAATTATGCGTTACCTTTATAAAAATAAATTTGAAAAAACATCGCTCCTTTTTAAAATAGCATTATGCACTGTGTGCCAGCAAAGATGATTTGTAACTATGGTAACCAAATTTTAAGGCAAAAGAAGATTACCACAAAAGTACCTTCCACAATTAGTTTGGAACTTCAGAGCTGATGTCTGGAGGTGATGTGGGTGGATAAAGGAAACAGGCTCTGTCACCATTTGACAGTCACGGAAGGGCTGAGATCTGTGCCACTGAAATATTAGGCAAGGCTAGAAGACTTGGAAGTTAGAACAGTATAGTCCTGTGCTTTGTTTCCTGGCTAGCAATGTTATTTTGATGGGACATTATCATTGTAAGAGGACTCTAATGTGTGATAGATGAGGAGAGTAAAAGCCCTATGCCAGCCAGAGAGCCCTACTGCAAGGCAGGCCAATTGGACTAGAGCCCAGTGTATTTAAAGTCCACCATTACCTCTAGATAACTAGAACATGTAGTAATTCTCTGGGAATGTGAATTTCTAGTCCTTAGAGAAACTGGAACTGCACGTACTTATTTTTACCTAAGCCTCAGCAAAACACATTAAATATGTCCATTATTACCTTCCTATATGTCTTAACCTTGTGTGTGTGTGTGTGTGTACCTGTTAACATTTGTGAAGTGAACCAGGTGGTGGTGGTGCACGCCTTTAATCCCAGCACTTGGGAGGCAGAGGAAGGTGGATTTCTGAGTTCGAGGCCAGCCTGGTCTACAGAGTGAGTTCCAGGACAGCCAGGGCTACACAGAGAAACCCTGTCTCAAAAAACCAAAAAAAAAAAAAAAATGTGAAGTGTATGTGCATGCAGGCATGTATGTGAGCATGTGTGCATGTAGGTGACAGGAGACAGTCTCAGGTGTTGTCCTTTGACACTGTTTACTGTGGCTCTTACTGGCCTGGAAATTGCCATTAGGCTGAACTGACTGCAGCAAGCCAGCATGTGTCATCTTCTCGGGTGCTGGGATCACAGGTGCAGCACTCTGCTCAGCGTTTTCCTGTGGCTCCCAAAGCTCAAACTCGGGTCCTGTGCTTGTCCAAACACCAGTTTTGTTTGTTTGTTTGTTTGTTTTTTAGTGCTAGGGATTGAACCCAGGGCCTTAATACTCTACAGCTGACTTACGTCCCCAGCCCCCTCGTCTGAAAAAACACAACTGTGATGCACTCAGAAGTTCCAGTTAGTAACCTTGCTCTGGGTTAAGCTGGTATGGCAACAGGAAGCTTTGGGCTGTGGACCACATATTCTGAGGAGCCTCGAATAGCCTGGCCCCAGTTCCACTGCCAATTGTGCCTACATGGAATCTTAGAGTATCTAACTTGGACGGCAGTGACCTGGCTACCTTGCCTTTATTGTAATGCCTCTCCTTCAACAACTTCTGAGCTTGTGGACAGTGAGCCACTGCTATCTTTTGAGACTAAGGGGACTCTTGTAATGTCTTCTTGGTTTTATCTAGTTCCTTTTATTTAACACCAGATTGGTCAGTATCCTATAGATTATGGGTAAACTATAGAAAACAACACATTTTAATTGGGTGCTGTTGATTATTGTAGAAAAGGCATCATGGAAAGTCGGGGAATTGAATTCAGCCTTGTAATGTCAGTTCTTCTTTGTTAAGCTGGTCCCTTGCTGCATGTTCCTCTTTAAGACCTGCAATGAAGAAGCAAGCTGGCTTCTAATAGTCTGCTAATGTTTGGAGGAGCCAACATGGACTGATGTGTAAGGATGTGTGATGTGTGAAGGGTGTGTAAGCTACCTCCACTGCAGATGCAAGTGCTTGTTTGCCGTAAGGAGAAAGGGGGCTAGGGAAAAGTAGTAATAAGTGATAAGTTCAGGGAAAGAGGGAGAGAGAGAGAGAATCAAGAGAGAGAAGAGTGTGGACACATATCTTCTGGGACAGAATGAAAAGTTTAGTCTCAAAAAAAATTAAAAAAAAAAAAGCAGCCTGTTTCCTTCCTACACAAAGTTTCCAGATTAAAAAGGATCCTAAGAAAGACACTATATAAAGCCATGAAGCTAGCTGTGGTGGCACATATCTGCCATCCCAGCATGTGGGGTCTAAATCAGGAGAGTTAGAACCTCAAGCACTGGAGAAAGCTTGATTTTTCTAAGAGCGCTGGCCGCTCTTCCAGAGGATGGGGGTTCAATTCCCAGCACCTGTGTCAGATTACAACCATCTGTAACTCTTAATTCCAAGGAAGCTAACACTCTTCTCACCTCTACTGGCCTTATAAGTGGTGGAAAGGCACATATGTAGACAAAACATAGAATAAATATAAAAAGTAAATATGCACATAAAATCAATATTAAAAAAGTCCAAGACCACCGTGGTGGTGTACTCCTTTAATCCCAGCACTTGGGAGGCAGAGGCAGGTGGATTTTTGAGTTCAAAGCCAGCTTGGTCTACAGAGTGAGTTCCAGGACAGCCAAGGCTACACAGAGAAACCCTATCTCAAAAAAAGTCCAAGACCTGAGCTACACAATGAGACCCTGTCTAGAAGGGGGAAGAGGAACAGGAATCTAGTCAAAATAGATAGCTTTATTTGGATACCAATTGGTGCAAACTAAGGAAAAAATTATAAGACTACTGGGAATAGTGGGTAACACTTGGATAGTGGTGGGAGAAGCGCTGTTATTCTCAAATTGTTACGAGGAATGTATACACATGTATTTGCATTTAGTTCTTTCAACATCATAATCAGGTTCTGATGAAATGAAACTGAGAGGCTTGTCATATGAGGCTCTTCACTGTGGCAGGAAGCAGTTTATATCTGGCTCTTAGGGGTGGATAGTCTCAGGATATCCAAATGGGCTTCTCTGCTGGAATTAGTTCACCAGGCTTCCAGTTGAGAAGTACACTTAAATTATTCACTGAAGCATTTGATCCTGGCTGTTGAGCTGTACTTCATTTTGCTTCCCTCTCTGTCAGAGAAGCATCTGTAGATGCTGGGCCACTTTCCAAAGCAATAAAAGGCACATCCGAGAACATGTAATATACCCAGCATGCTCTGATTCAAGTGGCCTGATTTATTGCCACAAACAAAAGGAAAGTATTCACATGTGCAGTAGGCTGCTGGCAGCACACACTCCAGGGATTCCAAGAAGGGGGCAGCCGTGATAGGGACATGTTCCCAGCAGTGACTAGGCTTGACCAAGTTCACCAAGACTCTGTCTGGCAGCTGCTCTCCTCTCCCACCAGGGGCATCCAGCTGCATTGGGATTCTTGGGAGATTCAGAGGCTCACATGGACATTTGGAGCCTTTGCTGTCATCCTTCTCATCTCTAGTGTCCCAGCATTGGAATTAGCCCGACTTCTCCAGTCCTAGGACAGAATGCCAACTCTACCTACTGAAACCTGTGGCCACTGCCTCATAGAAACAGAGTTCTTTTTCTTTCTTTCTTTCTTTTTAGAGGAGCATGAGCTGGCAGTAGACATGGAAACCATCAGCCTGGACCGAGATGCAGAGGTAACGCTGCCCGCCTGACCAAGTCTCAGGGGCATGGCTACAGAGCGTTCTAACCATCAGCTAACCAGGGGGTGTGGCTACAGAGGGCTCTAACCATCAGCTAACCATCCTTTATAGAGGTGACAAATCAGTAATTACAGAGATCACCCAAGCCTCCCTTGATTGTGTTGATTTCTTATATTTTTACTGTTTTTAATACCAGCAGTTGAAATCTATTTCTGCTTAGCCGGTGAGAACTGTATGGTAGATGAAATGCTTTTGACTCATAAGTTAGTTACATTGAGAGTCCAGCAATCATGTTGACGGTAGGATCCTCACAAACCCTAGTTTTGGGAAAAGTGTGTGTGTGTCTCCAGTTGCTATGGGATTAAATTCAGACTGACTGCTACACTAGGTCTGTTTTGTATAAGACTAACACACTAAATCACAGCTAAACCAAAGAGTGTTTGCCTGTTGACTTCCATTGTGTCATTGTCACCTGCCAGTCCTGAGTGGATGTGTCCCATCCTCTCCCTTGCCTCCCCACGTGGAACTTGCCACGGACCGGGGTTTCTTGCGGGGTCCCTTATTCCGCGGGACGATGGGTTCTGGCCAGGTGGGCACAGGATTCGGCTTTGACAAACAGACTACACACGGGTGGTGTAAAATCTGAGTGTATTTCTTTAAAAATGACATGAGGCTTTTACAATCATTGCAAAAGAGAAATGAAAAATCTGGCAGCTCAACAGTTGAGGTACCTCTGAGGCTATCTGAAACATACTGGGTCTAAAGCAGCAGCTATCTCCTCTGAACTGGTGCTGCATCCCCCGGGCCCAAATGGCCTGGGCCCGGGGGAACTGAGATACATGAATCTGAGTCTCAGCCCATCTAAGTTTTAGTGCTGGTCCTGCATGTGAGTCCAAGTCCTTCTTCCCCCAGTCCTAGTGCTAGACTGAAGTCATGTAAGGACCCTCACACACCAAGGTCAGCAGGGTCTGGTAGTTAGATGTGAAGCAGGAGGAAGAGGGGTAGAGCCCCTGTTGAGGTATTCTTATGCTAATTCTCTGGTTCGAGTGAGGGAAACCTTTCAATTACTCTCTAGTACTTAAAACATTAAACTAGGATAGTTGGAAACCTTGTGTAGGCCAGGAGACAATGCCCAATCTTAACCATTTACAAATCATTACTTGGGGTAGCTTTATGCCTAATTATGAGGCCGTGTTGATGATTGGAGAGACTAATCTGAAACACGCCTGAGTTAGGGGATATACCAGCGACTAGTCTGAAATCTAGGAGGCACAGAACTCCCTTTGGATTCTTATTGCCTCTTATCCTTTATCAGGATTTTATCCCCGATATTATGGATGTGACTGGAGTAGACGAGTGTGCATGGCATTTCCCCCTTTTTTTATTATTTTTTAAGCAAAGTTCCAGAAGGTCTTTCTTCATCATGGCTAGAGATCTAAAATGTCAATTAATAATAGCAAGTAAGATCATATATTGAACCCAGTCTAAGGGATTCATTGTGCTTAGATTGTTTTTTAAATCTCTGGCCAATTCATCAATGTTCCAAGTATCTAAAAGACTTCTGTTAATATCTGAAATTTCTGCCTTCAATTGTTCTATATCGTAAGAAATATCTGTATCTTTCTACACTCTCTGTAAATGGGCCTTAGTTTACTGAAATGATGTATGACAGTTAGTGGCTAACCTAACTTTCAAACAACATAGCATATAGATAAGAGACACAAGAAAAATTCACATTAGCAGCAATAAGTCCAAACAAATTTGGTTGAATAGCAGTAGTGTTAGCGGTTCTTGTTGTAGTTTCTGGTGGATGTCTGCTTCTCTTGTTCTCTCTCCTCTTCTCAGCAAGTCTGTGTGAGCAGATGTAGGGCTGCTTGGACCAGTCTTTTCGGGATCTAAGGAATTGGGGATTCTTCATTCTGTGGAAAAAACATAATACACCCTCTTCTCGAGGTGATTAAGACATCTGGGCCTTTTTAGGCTCCAGTAAAAAAGATTATTTCATTTTACCTAGGCATAATTATGCCTGGTTGTAGGGTGCCATACTTGGCATCCGAATTTAGAATTTCTTTAAAAATAAAAAGAATGATGTAAATAATGTGTACAGAGATACAACTCTCTTTTATCTGTTTTTAAACAGAGTGCAATGTGCATGTTCAACAATTACTTGT
>NW_022196896.1:119025648-119030846 GCF_008632895.1 Mastomys coucha
GTTACACCCAAAAGATTCTAAGGGCAATTTTGTTGTTTAAAAAAGCAAAACCCAATTTTAAACAATCTTCATTCTCTAAAATCAATATTAAAAACACCACATTCACGCCACAAAGCCCTTCAAGTGTCTCTCTGTCTCTGAACTGAAGCTAGCAAGCCTGGGTCATTCTGAGTTAACTTCTCAGAGCATGTCAGGTCTCTGGAAAGTAAAATCATGGTGTTGACTGATAGGCTGCGTGGCAGAACTCTCCTATGTAGCTCCTAACCAGGTCTCCATGAAGTCTGATGGATCTGAGAAAGATCCTTTTATGTTTCAGGATGTTGATCTGAATCACTATCGAATTGGAAAGATTGAAGGCTTTGAGGTGTTAAAGAAAGTGAAGGTGAGAGGGCTCGATCCATCCTTGTACACAAGGTGACTTGGTAATGTTACTTGAGTTGGGGAATATGCAGTCCTTGTTCCCATCCTGTGGGTGGTACTGGCCTATATCCTCTTATCTCTATTCTGAATGAGATAGGTGTTTTCCTGTATTTGAAGAGCTCAAGCCTGTCTGGGCTCTCAGACTGCTTCAGTGAGCACTTGCACAGTCTCCTGCCCCTAGCTCACTGCAGTTAAGTTTGCTTCTCAAAATGGAGCCCAGTGAAGGTTCCTTCAACTTCCAGGACTTGGCCTACACTCCAACCCTATTCAATGTCTCCCCACACAGGTGTGCTCAGCATGGGGTCAGCCTGGCTTCCCTTTGGGTCTGTACCTGTCCTCAAGTAGAGGAGGGTAATTCACTCACCTGCCTCCTGAGGGCCAGCATAAAACAGCCCCTGGAGGGTGGCCCTGTGTTCTCCTGAGCCAATGCCAATTCCCTTCCTACCCTCCAGTCACTCTGCCTTCGTCAAAACCTAATTAAATGCATTGAGAACCTGGAGGAACTGCAGAGTCTTCGAGAACTGGATCTCTATGACAATCAGATCAAGAAGATTGAGAATCTTGAGGCACTAACAGAATTGGAGTGAGTAGGGGAACCCAGAGGAGGTGGGGCGGGTGAGTGGCCAGGTTCCTCAGAACCTCCCCAATGCCTTCCTGTAGTCCTGAAGGGCTGCCTCTATACCATTCCTGTCCTGTGCTAGGGCTCCTACGAGGGAGCAACAGCTCCATAAGCATTGAAGGCTCCAACTAGGCTTCTGGCTAGGGTCCATGCAATAATGATGTCAGAATCAGGGAAAAAGGAGCTTTAATTTATAATCCCCTTTTTAAACAAAAGTGTCAGCAACATTTCTGAGTCAAGGAATAAGCTTTACCTAGCTGTAGTCTTATCTGGACTTCACTCCTTTGTTTGGTGTTGGGTTTTGTTTTGTTTTTTTGCACCTAGGCCAAGCTGAATTCTCTGTAGCTGATGGTGATCTTGAATCTTGAACCTCAGGCCTCCACCTCTCCAGTACTGGCCTTACACACATGCACTACCATGCCCACCTGCTTTGTGATTTTTCTTTGTTTCAGTTTTAGTCTAACACTGCTCAGGGTGAACTAGTACAGTACATGGTACTAGATTCTCCGTAGACTCAGGCATAAATGAAATTTGGTTTCTACTCTTAAGTAAGGAAGAGGAGACAGTGTTCATAGCCTGCAGATTGCCTTCACTGCCCTCCAAGCTCCAGGCAACTTCATGGTTCCATAAGATGACAGCCCCGCTGTGAGCCAGTCAGTGAACAGTGGGACCATGGTCAGATCCCACCTCCTACTGACTGAAGATCTGGATCAGATACTCTGTAATTGAGATTCCAACTCCTATACAAATTATGTTCATTCAAGACATATTTTGCTTCTTTCTAGGGTTCTAGATATTTCTTTTAATTTGCTGAGGAACATTGAAGGGATTGACAAACTGACACAGCTGAAAAAACTCTTCTTGGTCAATAATAAAATCAATAAAATTGAGAACATAAGCAACTTACAGCAACTGCAAATGTTGGAGCTGGGGTCTAACCGGATTCGGGTAGGTACCGGTCACACTATCTCTTGGGAAAAGTTCTCTGGGCTCTATGGATCTTCAGTGGTACACACTAGGGTATGGCTTAGCTGAGTTTTTCTCATGTTTATACAATTTGGAGGAAGCAAGAAATATTTGTTAAGGAAAAATGCTAACTGGAAGCTATTATTAATAAGAACTACGCTCACACCAACTGGTCTAGTCTGGGAGTTAGCTCTCATTGGCTCTTCATTTATATCATGGTCCTGTGCCAAGCCAGTCCCAGCTGTGCTCTGTAAGGTAAGCCCGCCAAGCCTTCCTTTTTAACCTGTTCATAGTGGTTTTCCTCCGTCTGCATCTGAGATGTGTTTCCCAAGCTGAGAAAGGTGGCCATTTACAGTGATCTGTCATGTGATAAGCAAGTATCTTAATGCTGAATGAAATACCCCAGAAAATAGGGCTAGCCCTTCTTCCCCTAAACATTAACAAGTCCTCTGGCAGGATTTGGTTTGCTGTTTACGATCCATTTAACTTTGAAACCATGGGTCAGAACAGAAATGAGAAGGTTGTTTGTTCATTTGTTTGTTTGTTGAGACATTGTTTCTATGTATACCCTTGGCTGTCTGGAACTCACTCTGACCAGGCTGCTGGGATCCCTTCCTTTGCCTCTTGCTGGGATAAAAGGCTTGTGCCACCACTGCCAGAGAAGCTCCACCCCCTTTTTTTTTTTTATTTTTTATTTTTTTTTTAAGACAGGCTCTCACCTACTATGTAGCCCAGACTGGCCTGGAACTCAGAAAGATTCTTCAATACTGGGATTAAAGGCATATACCACCAACAGCAAAACCAGTTCTTTACCAGTTGACTAATAACTATTGGGAAAAGTCTCATATATCTGAGAGTAAAAACTCAGAGGATCATATGGATGCTGGTATTGGAGGAGGACTGCCATGCCGAGAGGGAAGAATTCCCATTGGCAGACATGAGGGTTTGGTCAGTCCTAATTCCGACATCCTGGGGTCATTGTTTTATGCCTGTCCTCACCCTCCTTGGTTAGTGGCTGAGGCCTGTGTCTGCCCACCCCATGTTTGGAGCACTCTTCATTTGGTTTTTAGCAGTACTGTACCGTACACTGTGGCCTGCCCTTGAGGCTCTTCAAGAGTAGTAAAGGGTTGGGCGGTGGTGGCACCTGCAGGGGCAGGCGAATTTCTGAGAAAAGAGTGGTAAAGGTACCAAGCCAGGACTCAGAGACAACTATGGCAAGGAAGAGGCGTACATAGTCCCAAAGGCTGTGTAGAGTAAAGTGCTACCTGGGTAGAGAAGCCAGCTAGCATCTGAGTTTTCAAATAATCCCAGAGCTCTTTTTTTTTTTTAAAGATTTGTTTATTTTTTATGTGTATGAGTACACTGTAGCTGTTACAGATGGCCATGAGCCATCATGTGGTTGCTGGGAATTGAACCTAGGACGGCCCCACTCACTCCGGCCCCGCTGGCTCTGGCCCCGCTGGCTCTGGCCCCGCTCACTCTGGCGTATTACACTGTAGCTGTCTTCAGACGCACTAGAAGAGGGCGTCAGATCTCATTATGGGTGATTGTGAGCCACCGTGTGGTTGCTGGGATCCGAATTCGGGACCTTTCGGAAGAGCAGCCCGAGTGCTCTTACCCACTGAGCCATCTCGCCAGCCCAATCCCAGAGCTCTTTGAAAGCATGAGAGTTGGCCAGGTGGTGGTGGCACATACCTTGAAAGACAGAGGCACGTCAATCTCTGAGCTTGAGGACAGCCTGGTCTACAGAACAAGTTTCAGGACCTCCAGAGCTACGCAGAGAAACCCTGTCACAAAAACAAACAAAGAAATACAAGAATAAAGTGTGAGAGGTTGGGGGTAAACCCAGAAGCCAGTCTTCATTCTCCATTGTTTCCTCCTTTTCCATTCTGTATGTTCAAGAGAGTTCATTGAAAATCCCCAGAGTCTAGACATCACAGAGAAAGTCTAGATTGCCTTGTCGTGTGTTCTAGGCACCTTACTTGGTGTAAGTTTTGAGCCCAACACAAAACGTTTAACTTGATGTTCTATCTCTTTGACAGGCAATTGAAAATATTGACACGTTAACCAACCTGGAGAGTTTGTTTCTGGGGAAAAACAAAATTACAAAACTTCAGAACCTGGATGCACTTACCAACCTGACAGTCCTCAGTATGCAGGTACTGGAGCTCACCAGCTCCCAGCTTCTTCTCATTCTCACAGGGCCACCCACCACCCCCAACCTGATTTTATACCCTTGGTATGTTCATGATCTGAACTGTTTACAGTCAGTAGGTAACCGAAACAGTAAATCCACAGGCTATATGAACACAAACCCTCTAAACTAAAATTCATTTTTTTTTACATAATTTGTTTTTACCTTTAAGAATTTTATATTGGGAACTGGAAAGATGTCTCAGTGGTTAAGAGCTGTTCCCCAGAGGATTCAGGGTTGAGTCCTTGCACCCGAGTGAGTGGCTGTTCACAACTGTCTGTAACTCCAGTCCCAGGGAACCTGACACCTTCTCTGTCCTCCACAGGCACCAGTCATTGTATGTGATGATACAGACGGATGTATATTCAGGCAAAGCATACACATAAAATAAAATTTAATTTAAAAACAAGTTTTCATCCCTGGGGCTGAAGAGGTGGTTCAGAAGTAAAGAGTACTGGCTGCTCTCTCAGATAATCCAGGTTCAGTTCCCAGCAACTCACAAGTATCTATAACTGTAGTCCCAGGGAACCCTCCACTCTTTTCCGGCCTCTGAGGGCACCAGGCAAGCATGTGATGCACAGACATAGTCGCAGGCAAATGGTTACACACATAAAATAGGGACCAAGGACTCTCATTCCTTCCCCTGGTGGTGACTGAGTAATGGGTAGGTTAAGAGGCATCTTCCTCATAATGTCAGAGTGCAGACCCTATGTGAACTATCAGCTCTTCAACACTAACATGCATAGATTCAGATTCTCGTGTGTGTGTGTGTGTGTGTGTGGTGTGTGTGTGTGTGTGTGTGTGTGTGTGTGTTTTAAAACTGGGTCTCACTATGTAGCTCTGGCTATCCTGCAACTCAAATCAGGCTGGTCTCCAGCTTACAAGAGATCTGTCTCTGCTTCCCACAGATCCCAGAGATGGGATTAAAGGTATGCACTACTATCTATCTATGCCTGATTCATGTTGGAATTCTTGTTGTTGGTTTTTTTTTTTTTTTAA
>NW_022196896.1:119031176-119037488 GCF_008632895.1 Mastomys coucha
AAAAAAAAAAAAAAAAAGTTTGCCTTGCTGACTTGCTGTGGAAGAGGCATTCTTGAACTGGAATTGAGTTGTAAGATATTGTAAAAGAAACTATATTGATTTGTTTCTAAAATAAAAATGTTGGGAGAAATGGCCCAGTGAGTAAAGGTGCTTGCTGCAAACCAAGCCTGATGACCTGAGTTCAGTTCCCAGGTCCTACATAGTGAGTGGAGAGATGGACTTCCTGCAAGATACGGCTCAGCAGTTGAGAGCACTGGCTGCTCTCTCGGAGGACCTGGGCCTCAGCACCAGGCATGCATGTGGTACACAGATGTACACTCAGACAGAACACAAAGAGTAAAAGATGTTTTCATTATATTTTTGACATTTTTAAATTGTTAGATTAATTCAGTGGTCCAGTGTGATGGCAAAGCAGGTAAAAATTCTGCCACCAGAACTGACCACCTGAGTTCAGCCCCTAGTGCCCACATGATAGGAGCAAACTCACTCCTAGTTGTCCCCTCACCTCATGTATATGCTCACCACGGCATGGGCATGTGCACATACACACATGGGATACAAAAATAGTTTTTAATTATTTCAAGTAAATCTTCAGATATATTTAAAAGAAAAAGTGAGATTTTCATATTTAAAAAATCCTGAGCTTCCATGTGTGGATTTTAACCAATGCAACATACCCAAAGTGTTAATCATCTTCTCTACTTCCCATTCAAGGACATTTTAAATTTTTTATTTTCTTGTTTTTATTTTGAGTGTGGATGTTTTGCCTGCATGTGGTACATCAGATGTCTACCTGATAGTCTTGAAGGCCCAGAAAAAGGCACTGGATTCCCCCGGGACTGGAGTTGCAGATGATTGTGAGCAGCCATATGGATTTTGGGAATGGAACCCAGGTCCTCGGGATGAACAGCCAGTGCTCTTAACCACTGCACTGTTTCCACCTGATCCCACCCCCAACACATTTTAAATAAAATACCTGTTCTTAGGATTGTTCAAGATAAATTGGAAACGGCATTTCTAAAGCCATTATGTTTCTAACCTTCTGTGTAGCTAACAGCTCTTTTTCTTTTACCATTTTTATGTGTATGGTGTGAATATGAGCGTTTTCATGCATATGTGTGCATGCATGTGGAGGCCCCGTATTAAAACAGGAAATCATTCCTTTCTTTTTTCTTTTTTCTTTTTTCTTTTTTTTTTTTTTTTTTTTTTTTTTTTTTTTTTTTTTGGTTTTTCGAGACAGGGTTTCTCTGTGTATCCCTGGCTGTCCTGGAACTTACTCTGTAGACCAGGCTGGCCTCGAACTCAGAAATCCTCCTGCCTCTGCCTCCCAAGTGCTGGGAGGTGCGCCACCACTGCCCAGCAGGAAATCATTCTTGATCACTCTTCCACCTTATTCATAGAGTGGGCCTCATAGTCAGACCAGAGCTAACTTTGATGGCTTGGTTTTCTGACCAGCTTGCTGTGGGGAGCTCCAGTCTCTGGCCATCCAAGGCTGGAATTATAGGCAAGCCGCCACACTTGCCTGGCATTTTTGTGGGTTCTGGGAGTCCAAATTTGGGTTCTCAAGCTTGAGTGGCAAAATCTACTCAGCCCTGAGGTTGACACTTCTTAACTGTTTTTACAGAGCAACCGACTAACAAAGATCGAAGGTCTACAGAGCTTGGTGAACCTTCGTGAACTATACCTCAGCCACAATGGCATCGAGGTTATCGAGGGCCTGGAGAACAACGTAAGAGCCAATTGTTCTATCTGGGAAATAAAGGGAGGTAGAAAGGAAGGGGCTGGTGTTGGTATTCACTGCCCTCCAGGCCTGGCCTAAAGCGAACACAACACCTACAGAGTGTAAGCTAATGGCCCACTGTCCCAATGAGTCAAAGGACCAACATGACATATGGCTGCCTGTGGATTTTCAACACAGCTATCACAGACACCCTCCTAGGGCAGGTCACACACATCTGCCAAGTACTCTAGGCCTTTGGGTGATTTGAAAAGTCCTTACCTGCCCCCTGTATCACACAGATAGCTAACAGTGTCATCAGCTGTGTCCTTCCCATTTATCCTAGCCACTGAGCTTCCTTCCCTTCCTCAGCCTCCACTCCCAGCCTGGGAAAGCTATAGAGTAAGCTCAGCTCTGCTGCTTAGAATGAAGAATGTGGCTCTTGCTCCCCTGCTGTCTCCTAGAATCCAGAATGCTGAAGGATTCCTTCTCTTCCTCTTCTTTCTCCTCTTCCCCTTTTCCTCCTCTTCCTCCCACTGCCTTTCACAAACCTGCTCCACTCCTCCCACCTACCTTCAGCTTCCCTTCAGGAAGAGCCTCACACAGTTGCCTTTGGCCTCACCTGTTTTTCCTCCAAGTATGATTCAAGACAAATAAAATATTTTTTCTTGTTCAATTTTACTGGGGTTGTTTTGTTTTGTTCAAGGGGAACCTTTTTTGTTTATTTGGTTGGTTGGTTGGTTGGTTCTGATAAATTGTCCCCAAGTGGAGCAAGATTGAGTTAGGCTCTTGTTCCTGGAAGCATCATAGTTCAGATCCCATCCCAGGTTCCTTTGTGCCCCAGTCCAGGGCTGGGTCATGTCAGTGATGTCATTCTGGAGGAAAACCAGTGTTTAAGGTTTTAGCATCTCATATACAAGGATTTTCAGAAAAGCTAAAATTTGTCTATGTGACGATTTGGTAACCTTACTTTAAAGATTTATCCAGTATATGAAACCAGGTATGATAGCACACACCTATAATCACAGCACTTGCATGGTGAAAACAGAGGAATCAGAAGTTCAAGGCCTCTTCATGCATAAAACATGTCACAGGGACCAAGGAACAAATGAAGGTGGCACTCTAATACCTGTGCATGGACTCAGTGCTGCTGGCATGTGTGCCTCAGCACTTGTGTGATGCTTATGTAAGATGTGGAGGCAGGAAGGATGTTACTGTGGAAACTTCATGGGACTGGGAAGCCACAGATGTGACAATTTTTAATCAGTAGCTACTGACTATGTTTGAGTGTTTTTCCATTAAAACTTGGAAAGATTCGGAATAAATACACCAGGAATGCAGTAGGAAGCAGGGACCATGAGTTTGCAGGGCTGAGAGTCCTTGAGGGCAGAAGGGGAAGGACTGTTAACAGGCTCCCAGCCGCTGCATATGGGATCTCCCCATAGTCTAGCGGGAGAAAATCCCGATTTGTTAGAACATAGTGGCAAGCAGTGTAAACTATGGAAGACTAATCTTAGCCATGGAGTTGCTCCTCTGTTGAACTATCAAACTAAAACCTTTAAAACAGTTACCCAAGCTGAGATGATGTGCTTCAGACGACATCTGACATGCACTTTTAGAGCACATCATAACACACAACGATATGAACTAGGTGGTAGCGGCACATACCTTTAATCCCAGTACTCGGGAAACAGAGACAGGCAGATCTCTGAGTTTGAGACTAGCCTTATCTACAAGAAAGAAAGAAAGGAAGGAAGGAAGAAAGAGAGAAAGAGAGAGAGAGAGACAGAACCCACGATGCTGACAATGCTGTGTCCTGCAGGACACTGGTATGCACAGACACCCTTCCTCTGTTGCTTAGATTACACTTGCCCTTGCTGCTGATTCCTTTTGAGTCCCAGCAGTTTTCAACATGGTCTTTCCTCATTACCTAGGCCCTCCTGGTATTGCCCCAGGTAGCTTTGTCCAAGGCAGGAAGGTCTGTTACTCCTACTGCCACTGTGTGCCTGATGAATCTAGCCTCACTGAAGAGAGGAGCTCCACTGTACGGTAATCTGGCACTTTGTACCTCCTCACGATAAACATTACAGACATGCTGCAAGGTTGGTCCTTCACCCTCTTCAAAGCTCAGGGTCACTGCTCTTCCCAGAGCACAAGAAGAGGAGCAGGGGTCTCACTGGGGTCCCCTGTAGTTATGAGGCCTTCAGACTGATAGAAATTACAGACACACTGGGAGCCTCATGAGGTTTTGAGCAGAAACACTCAAATCAGGTCCAGCTGGGAAAACCTCGGAGTGAGTAGGTGGCATCGACCTGAGAATCATCAAAGCCAAACCAAGGCACAGAGGGTGGCTCGCCTGCAGCCTTCAGCTCAGCTCCACACTGTTGCATGTGTTCGCTACTATGGAACTTTAATAATACAGAAAATATTTTCTTATTTTAGAACAAACTCACCATGTTGGATATTGCATCAAATAGAATAAAAAAGATTGAGAATATCAGCCATCTGACAGAACTGCAAGAATTCTGGGTAAGTTTTAATCTTAGTAGGATTGATATCCATCTCTTAGGCTCAGTGAGTCCCATTGAGCAAAGCATGTGAATGAATGCAGGCCTGCCAGTCCGGGAAGCCTTGATGCTCAGTGAACCATGCATGTGTTCTGGGGATCAGACTCAAGTTGTTAGCAAACATTTATCTATCGAACTAGCTTTACCATTCACACCTTCATTTTTTTGAGTACAGTATTATAGGTATTTTTTTTTTCTTTTGAATGCAATCTTCCTATGTAGCCCTGACCATTCTGGAACTCTGTGTAGACCAAGCTGACATCACAGAGATCCATCCACCTTTACCTCCCAAATGCTGGGATTAAAGGCATGTGTCACCATGTACAGCTGAGCTTTTGAAACTTGTAAATTTTATAGTTTCTGTGAAATACAAAAAAAACTTTTTTTGTTGTTGTTGTTTTTTTTGTTTCTCTGTATAGCCAGACAGGGTCTCTCTGTGTAGCCCTGGCTGTCCTGGAGCTCACTCTGTAGACCAGGGTGGCCCCGAACTCAGAAATCCACCTGCCTCTGCCTCCCAAGTGCTGGGATTAAAGGTGTGTGCCACCACTGCCCAGCCCAAAGTCTTTTTTTCTTCTAAAAATTTTCTAGTCCCTCCCAACTCTTAGTTTCTTGTAAAACTATAAGTGTACATGTGCTAGGCCTTTGGCAGGTAGGTGATAGCATGCCTGTTACTCGTCTGCCTCCTGTCCTCAGGTTCTGCTCTGGCTAAGCCTCCATTTACATGATTTCCATTGCTCTGCCTTCAAGATCTTGTGTTTCCTTCCACAATACTCAGTCTGCTGTTGAGCTCATTAATTAACTACTTCCATTTTAAAAGACTTATGCATTTAGTTGTGTTATATGTTTTTATAGTACATATGTGTATGTATAGAGACCTGTGCTTTTGTGCAGCACAGAAGCAAGAAGAGGGTGTCTGTGCCTCCTCTGTCATTTTCTCTCTATTTATTTGAGGCACGCTTTCTACCTGAACCTGAGTCTGGCATTTTCTCATTCAGCTACAGCTACACTGGAGGCTAGCAAGCTCCAGTGATGCCCTTGTCATCTTCTCCTTTGGAGCTGGAGTTACGTAACACCAAGAATACCTGGTTTGTTACACATAAGATATGGACTCCACTTTTATGCAGCAAGCACTTTTTTTTTTTTATCTCAGAGTTTAAAAGAGCACAGTCTGTCATGGCAGCAGGAACATGCAGATAGACCATGGACCTTTCACATCTGGGAAGGCTAGCTAGCAAGCAGAGAGAGGATCTGATGGTACTGCTTTTCACCTTTTTATTCAGTCTAAGATTTCATCCCTAGGGGTGATGCCACCCACATTTATGGTAGGGCTAGATTCCTTTGAAAGTCCCCTCAGACATCCCCAGAGGTACATCTCCTAAGTGATTCTAAATCCAATCCCACTGACAGTGAAATTGCCCGTCATGCCTATGCAGTGAATTTGTGTTATAGTTGTATTTTCAGCTTCTTGAGAACGTATTGTTAAGATTTTTTAGTTATGTGTATGTGTCTGTGTCTGAGTATGAATTATGCACACGTGAGCACCTGTGCTCATGGAGGCCAGAAGACGGTATTGGATTCCTGGAGCAGAAGTTCCAGGGAATATGAGCCACCTGATATGTCTGCTGGGACCCAAGCTCAGGCCCTCCACAAGAATGGCACTTGCTCTTAACCTCTGAGCCATCTATCCAGACTATGTTGTTATGTTTCTCATAGATTTGATTTCTCTTCTCATTAGATTTTTATGTTTCTTTGTCATCCCTTCTTTGTATGGCTAGTAACTTCTTGTGTGTTAAAATATAATGAAACTAAACAGGACTGGAGAGATTGGCTCAGTGGTTAAGAGATCTGACTGCTCTTCCAAAGGTCCTGAGTTCAAATCCCAGCAACCACATGGTGGCTCACAACCATCCATAATGAGACCTGGTGCCCTCTTCTGGGGTGTCTGAAGACAGCCACAGTGTACTTATATACAGTGTACTCACATACTTATATACAGTGTACTCACATACTTATATACAGTGTACTCAC
>NW_022196896.1:119037503-119078050 GCF_008632895.1 Mastomys coucha
TACTTATATACAGTGTACTCACATACTTATATACAGTGTACTCACATACTTATATACAGTGTACTCACGTACTTACATATAGTAAATAAATAAATCTTTTGCATATCTGCATGTTGCTTGAAATGTCCCACAGTTATAATCTGGACTAGGAGGGATGACACACTCCTCAAGGGTCCACTCCTGTCCCTTCCCCTTGCCACACTGGCAAAGTAGACATCATGCTGACTAAAATCTAGAGAAGGGAAGGAAAAACTGGTGTGTCAGTCTGCTTGCTGCTGACACCTGCTCTGACAGCAGACATGGCCTGCTTGTGTCACCAGAAAATGAATGGATCAGTTGCTTCTCTTCTCTGTTTGTGCCTGTGCTTGCCTCCCCCCCGCTGGGCCTCTTGAGTGCTGCTCTGAAGAGTCGAGCAGGCACTAGCCTCCATTCTCCTATCACCGTATGTCCTTCCTGGTTGTCTTCACTTCTTCCTCTTGTATTCTGCAGCTCGGGAATTCTCCAGCATTGAGACTTCATTTTCCTCTCTCCTTGGCAGCCCTATCAAGTCTCACAGATTTAAATGTCAGCACTCTGCTCTTGGCAGCCAAGTTTCTCTTTCTAGCTCAAGGTCTTTCCTACATCCAGCTGTCTACTCATATGTTGAGCCATCACCCAAATAGAACGAGTCCAAGCCTGAGATCATGGGTTGTCCCCACAGTCCCTTCACTTGGCTCAACCTCAGTCCTTCCAGATCCTCAGACCAGAAATCATGGCATCCTCCTATACCTCGCCTTTCCTGTTTACCAGATCCACTTAGATGTGTACTCCAACATCTAAATACTTGCCTCTGCCTAGCTATACATCCCAAACCCACATTCTTCCCCCCTTTGCTGCTGCCACCCCGCCCAAACCATCAGCATCCTTTCCCTGTACTGTTCAGATGGCCTTCTGACTTGGAGCCCTATATGTACCCTTCAGATAAGATCCTCGAGCTTGAACAATACAGAGATTAGCATTGTGCAAGGATGACGCACAAATTTATGAAGGGTTCCATATTTTTATTGTGTATGAGTTAAGAAATAGATAGAAACTAAGGGAAAAAGCATGGATACCCTTTAAGACAAAACCTGTTCTATCCCATTTAGGGAATAAAAGCCAGATTTCCCCATGACTCCCCACTCTGCCAAATCCCAGAATTCTTCAGGGTGTCACACAGGATAGGGCCTCACCAGTCACCCATACAGAAGCAACACTCCCAGCCTATACTGAGCATGCCCTGTGGACAGCAGAGTCTCAGAGGAAGTGCCCGAGAAACTCTCGAATGGAAAGTAATCTTGTGTCTTGAGATGCCCCCTCCACTGCATTCTCAGCCATAACCTCTGCCCTGGCTGTAGTCCTCTGTTTCTCTTCTGTTTAACATGCAGACTGTCTGTGTCCTCCACACATGCAGACATGCATGTCAACCTTGCTTATGCTCCCTCCAGCTCTGGCCATGGTAGGATCTCAGACTAGAGAGGTCACTTCCCAAGGAGTCGTGCCCTGCTGCTTCCTACAGCTGCTGCTTGATGCAGACCCTGCAGCCTGGAGTGTGTACAGACATAACTTCTGCCTCTGGGTGTGCAGAATGAGGCTGCAGAGTCCCCAAAGTTTGAAGCTAGACTGTTACTCTGTTTGGGCTGTTGACATAGCAGCTTGCCCTAACATTGAGCTTCTGCCTTCAGACCCCTAAGCACAGTGGACAGCCAGCCTAAAAGGCTGTCAAAGTGCACACCCCTGAGCAGCTACAGTTAGGGCATCATGTCGGTGCTCAGTCAGCCATGCTATCTACATCACGGACCATAGCACCCTCAGCTAGTATGATTTTTCTCTGCTCTGTAGAACAAGCCTGTGGTTAAACATTTGTTAGCACACCACAGGCCCACACCTAGTGGGTGTTTTGCTAAAAGAGCCGTTCCCAAGCCTCTGCCTCAGTTCTTAGTCATAGTGGAAAGTAGGTTTGCACACTTTTGCCTGGTGCTGTAGGTTCTTACCCTAGGTAGCTTTGTCTCAAAAATTAATTCCAACATGAAGCCACATGTCTCTGTTGGACAGTGTGAAAATCAGTCAGCTCAGCCTCATCTTGATAGCACCTTCGAGATGGGAGAGAGAGAGCACTCTCCTGCCGGGCTCGACCCTTCCCGGTGGGTTAGCAGAGGTGAAACTGAATCCTACAGCTCAGGCCCCAGCCCACTGCAGGGTTCAGGCTTCCTCATCTGGTGCTGGCAGTGTTGGTCAGCTACAGGTAGCCTTTGCTCACAGGAGCTAGCTGACAGTGGAAACATCCTCAGAAACATACCACAGAGGTGATCAAGAATCAGGCTTGGAGTAGAGCAGCCTCAGGTTAGCTGTGTCATAGTCAGCCAGGCCTTAGCCTTGGCAACCATTGGTGAGAGCAGGTGTGTGGGAAAAGTAGGCAAAGAATCGTCAAGCTGCAGACCTGCGTGCGGCTGGGGCGGTGCAGCCGCACTGCTTCAGCGTGTAATGGGCTTAGCTGCAGCAGCACGGCTCCAGTTAGTGTGTGTGCCGGAATTGTTTTTCACAGTACTGCTAAAAGGCAGTCAGGAAGTGCCAAGTGCTGATGGAAGGATCTGTGAGGGATTGGAATAAGAAAGCCCATAGAGAGTTTTAATGACTCCTGTCTCATAGCTGGGGCTCCTGGAACATAAGGGCCAGAGGTGATCACTGATGGCTTTTTCCACATATGTTCCCTCAGATGAATGACAATCTCCTGGAGAGCTGGAGTGACCTCGATGAGCTGAAGGGTGCCAGGAGTCTGGAGACCGTGTACCTGGAGCGCAACCCCCTGCAGAAGGATCCACAATACCGGCGGAAGGTCATGCTTGCCCTACCCTCTGTGCGGCAGATCGACGCCACATACGTGAGGTTCTGAGCCCTCCTTGCTCCTCACCTGGTCCCTGTCCTCAAAAGAACTTCCCAGCCACGGTTTTTTAATCTACCTATTGCTCCTGAAGTCGTCACTATACCAACAGTCACAACCCAATGGCAATAATAAGGCACTGGTGGTACCTGGCCTGTGATGCTACACACCATCTGGAGATGCCAACACTATTAAATCTTGCCACGCGGTCTTCCTGGTGAATTGGTGACAGTTATTGTAGCCATGGAGAGAATGCAGGACATGTTGCAGTCACTTGCTCTTTCAGTCTGTCTCTGTTCTTACCTTGGTGGGCGTTCTGAGCTGCCCCAGTAGACCAGAGTTGGTTTAAGTAGTCATGACCCACAACAGCACACTGGATGGTCTTTCAGACTAATTTTGGAAAGAAAAAAATTTTCTTTGCCAATTTTGGAAAAGAAAAGATTATATTTAAATTTCTTTTGAGTAAAAGATGGTCCAGTGTCAGAAGCTGTAATCCTCAGTGCCCTTCCAACATGAGCATGGGCTGGGCACAGCGCACTGGGCACTGTATGCCCTTATTCCCACTTGGTAAAAGCTGAGATAGGGAGAGCTTCGCTCCCTATCACCCAGCTATGTTAAACCTAAGTGATTTTGAGAAATGTACATTCCTTAGCTCTTGGCCACTGAGCACTAGTCATGTGGCTCCTGTTCTCCCCCCCACCCCCTTTATCCTCTGGCCTTATTTAGATGAAATTTCTATGAGCAAACTCCTAGGGCATAAATCTAATGCTGCAAGAGTGTTCTCCTCCCTCTGCGCCTCAGACTTCCTCTTTCACACAATGAGGACTAACTATGGTCATCGAAGACCCATGAGCTTCCAGGGTTCTAGCTCTACGCTGTCCCAGATGGGGCCACTAACTGCCACATGTAGCAATTGCTATTCATATCTAGTCCATTGGATTTATTCATCTCTTCACTTGTACCCACACTTCATCTGCTCAGAGGCCACATATCATGGAAGGCTTCCATTTCTGTCATCACAGAAGGTTCTGGAAAATACTACTCTTGACTCTGCTTAGTCTTAGGGGAAACAACTTGCACTGAGCTGTGAAGCATGTGCCTAGGTGTGCAAGCTAACCGGTTGCCCAGGAGTTTGTAATGTCAGAATGGTTACATGGGACTTAACATCTATTTTCTGATTCTAATTCTCACCAAAATAAACTGTATGATTTGAATCTGTGCACCATCTCCCTGACAAGAAATAAGCTCTTAGCAAGGAACGTTGCTCAGATGGAGGAGCAACATGCAGCCCAGAGAACATTGTGCCACAGCCCTGGGATTGTACCAAGCACCATCCATGTCAGAACAAGAGAAAAACATCTTAGACACACAAGGACTGAAATGTACGTGTACCTGCTGCGGTCACTCACAGAATCCTACACACGTGCTTCTATAGAGTGGAGAGAGAAGTAATAGAAAGGGAGCAACAGGCACCAAAGCCACAGCACCTCGAGGATGTCCTGCAGCATTCACTTGTGGGAGAATCCTACTAGTTAAATGGAACGGACGGGGCAAATATCTCCAAATAAACTGAAATTCTGGAATTAGGAAAAATGGCAAAAAATTATTCCTTAAAACAGGTCTAGGTCCCAGGAAGAACCTCCAGAATCTGGAAGTTCCCAGTTATGATCAGTAGAAAATGCCCCTAAAAATCTTAACAAATACAGTCAGAAGT
Source organism: Mastomys coucha (assembly GCF_008632895.1). Taxonomy (NCBI): domain Eukaryota; kingdom Metazoa; phylum Chordata; class Mammalia; order Rodentia; family Muridae; genus Mastomys; species Mastomys coucha. Next base: position 119,042,117 of record NW_022196896.1, read on the forward strand.
AAAAACATTGCTTTTACATAAGAATATAAATGCAAAGGACTAAAATCAGAGATCAGCAAATCAAAGACTACTATTCTTCACCAGGAACATCTTATCTCAGGAATGAATGCAGGGATGGTTTAAGAGCAGGCAGGACTGGGCCTGGGGTGCAGGCCTGTAATCCCATTCACTCAAGAGGCTGAGGGAAAAGGATGAAAAGTTAAGGCATGCCTTAGCTACAGAGTAAAATTGAGGCCAACCTGAGCAATCTAATGAAACCCTTTCAAAAAGTAACAATGGGGTTGGGAGTATAGCTAAAGAATAGAATACCTAGCTGGGCGGTGGTGGCACACACCTTTAATCCCAGCACTTGGGAGGCAGAGGCAGGCAGATTTCTGAGTTCGAGGACAGCCTGGTCTACAGAGTGAGTTCCAGGACAGCCAGGGCTACACAGAGAAACCCTGTCTCGAAACAAAACAAAAACAAAAAAATAGAATACCTGCCTAGCTTGTAGAGGACCCTGGGTTCAATTCCTAATATTAAGGGGAGGGAAGGTAAGCAGGACCAGAATTTATATAAATCACCACTTAGTGCAGAAAAAAAAAAACAATTAATGTTATAAAGATTCGATTGTATATATTCCTGGATTTCTTTTCAAGGAAAAATGTTGTTGTTGTTGTTGTCATTATCATCATCATTAACATGCATGATGCCTGTATGTATGTGGTTGTGGGCACATAAGTGCTGTGGTGCAGCATGTGAACCTCAAAGGACAGATTTGTAGAGTTGGTTCTCTCCTTCCTCCTTCATGTGAGTTCTGGGAATTGAACTTAGGTTTTCAGGCTTATGCAGCAAACAGTTTACCTGTTGAACCATCTCATTGGTTCTGTATTCCTGGATTTTAACATTTTCATTTCTTTATAAATAAAAAGATGTCTTAAAGGTTGTAGAATCTGATAGACCTGAACTGTGGAGAAAGGCAGGTGGGTAAGAAAGCCTGCTCTACAAACCTGAGAACCCGAATTCACATCCCCATCTCCCATGTAAAAACTGAACATGGCTTTTGAGTAAGGCTGCAATACTATGTATCATCCTAGAAGAAGCCAACTCAGTGGTAAAGCTCGTGCTTAGCATATGAAGGCCCTGATAGCATTGCCAGGGGTGGGGTGGTTATTGATGGTGAAGGTAATCTCTCCATTGGGTTCCACACTGTTATTTTTACTGTCACTGTGATAGAATACCTTGAGGAACCAGGAAGAAGGGTTTAGGCTGGCTCGTGGCTCAGTGGATGTAGTGCCAGCAGGAGTGGCTTCCCACTGCAGTGGTGGGAACTGACACGTATAGTCAGGAGGCAAACACCCAACCGGGGTCCAGCAACGTTCTCCGTCCCAAAGGTTCTTAGCCTTCCAAAGTAGCACCACCAGCCAGAGACCAGACAGTCAAATGTGTGAGTCTTTGGTTACAGGCACCGTCCAGCAGTAACATACACACAGCACAATACACTAGGGCACACACAATTCAGCTACACACTGCATTTCATCAAATCTGAACACCGTGAATTGTAAGATACTGGTACTTTATGAACACTCAGGAAACCCTGCCAAATAGTTGTGCCGGTAGACCTACCATTAGTTGTAGAACATATGCTCAGTCCAGCGATCTTGAAGTGTGAAAAATAAAGCAAACTGGATAAATACTAGCACTAAAAGCTGCAAGGAAATAGATACTGATAGAAGGCACGTTTCCAGCAGGCCTGTCATGTAGGCGAAGCGAGAACACATTGGGACACAAGTTGTAGGGACCTCCTCTCGAAGGAGGAGAGCAGGGACGTGCTAGCCACCTGATAAAAGGGCCCCCTTACCAAGGGCACATTAAAATCAATCAGTAAAGTTGTAGGGACCTCCTCTCGAAGGAGGAGAGCAGGGACGTGCTAGCCACCTGATAAAAGGGCCCTCTTACCAAGGGCACATTAAAATCAATCAGTAAAGTAGAAGTTCACCTATGTGTGAAAGGTAATAACCTGATGTATGGAGTACCTACAGTCCAATAAAAAAAGTCAGGCCATCCAGATAGCTTAAAAGGGAAAGAAAGGCACTGGCCACCAATCCTGATGATCCGAGTTCTATCTTTGAGATCCATGTGGTGAGAGGAGAGAACCAACTCCCAGAAGTTGTTCTCTGACCTCCACATGTCCTCTGGCATGCACAAACACACACACACAAAGTGTAATTTTTTTCTTAATTAAAAAAAAGAAAAAGGGTCAGGCAGTGGTGATGCATGCCTTTAATCCCAGCACTTGGGAGGCAGAGGCAGGTGGATTTCTGAGTTCGAGGCCAGTCTGGTCTACAGAGTGAGTTCCAGGACAGCCAAGGCTATACAAGGAAACCCTGTCTCAAAAAAACTTAAAAAAAAAAAAAAAAGTAGGAAAACTGGAAATTTCCATCAGACAAGGTAGTGCGTAACAAACACAGGGCTCTTAGTAATCAGTGAAGGGCAATGAAAACCATCCGTTAGGTGGGGTTATAGCTCAGTGGTAGGATGCTTGCCCAGCATGTGGGAAACCTTGGGTTTGATCACCAACACCACAAAATAATAAACCCTCATAATAATGAAACGACTGCTGACTACAGTTTGGAATGCTTGTGACTGGGAACTAAGTAATGCTAGGGTTGTGCAGGTTGAGGGCATAAATACCCCATTCCCTTGATGAGATCCAGGGAGAGCACAGCATCTGTCTGGGAGCTACAGCAGTCCTACACGATGCTAAGTTCTTCCTTCACTCGCCCCGCTCATCAGGAACTTCGCCGTGCAGAAATAATCAGATGTGTATAAGCAGACTTAAGGCCCGCTGCCCAGTGCTGCCCACAAAAGTGGAGGCAACTTGAGCCCCCGGAACATCCCGGTCCTAACCTCTGACACCTGGTGCAGCAGAAGGGGTTGCAGTTTGGCTTAGGTTTAAAACTTGGAGACACTGGGGAGGTGTAAATGGAAGAGGGATTGTTAGATACAGAGATGGCTGTGAATGGGGAAGGGGAATCCATAAATCAGCCTTTCCCCTCAGAGTGGAAAGGGCTCCTCCCAACCCCCAAGGTAGAATGAGACCTGGCAACCCCTCACCTCAGCCTAAGGGCGGGCTCAGACGAGGCAACATCTCCAGAGCTAGCATGTGTTTTAAGAAGTCAGCATTTGCTAATTTGTTAGAGGAGTATGCAAGCAGTGCACTGTATAAAAGTGAACCCTTTTATTTCCCCAGCATTCTGCCTCAGGCTCTGACTTCCCCTGATGTCTAATGAAACCTTAACTGGCTAGTAAAACAAGGTTTGCTTCTGTTTGTGGCAAGACTGAGTACTCTGTCCCTTCAAAGTTGTTCCCCCAAGAACCCAGCACAGCAGGAGGCCTCTGCTGGGAGGACTGGGGCCCACAGGTAAGCTGTCCCCTCACTGGGCCCTCCAGAAATGACCTCTCTTCTGTTCTCCCAGTTCCTCTTCTGCATCACTGTCCAACCAAAGGGTAGAAGGTCTTAGCTCCTATTCCTGTGAGAATCCATGTTCGCCCTTTGTGCACCCTCCTATTCAGAGCCCATAGGACCCGCTCCTTGAGTCTGCTCTTCTGTCCTGGTCATCCCAAACCCCGCTGCTAGCTCTCTCTAGCCCCATCCAGTTCAGCTCTGCCAAGGAGGATCAGGAACATAGGATGGAACAAGGCAGTGTTTCATAATGCTCCCCACCCACTGCAACTTTACCATCTCTACCACAATGGGGCATAGGAGGGGCACCCAGGGACATGTTCTTAGAACCTTGCTTTCTGCCAGGTAATGACCGCATACTCACTTGTGTGGGCATTCAGAGTACAGAAAAGCTGAACAGGTTAGAGATGATCTGTGGCTTCTCCCCTGTTTCTCTCTCCCTGGCCCTGGGCACCAAGCCTGGAGAGGGTGTTTTAAGAAGGGAAGGAGTAGGGGCACACAAGGCAGGTACCAGACCAAGTGTGTAGGTGTGACATAGGCTGGGCCTGGCCCAGAAGGTTACAACACTTGTGGACAGAGAAGAATATCACTGGGCTCCTGACCTTTGTGGCATATGACCTGAGAGACATTAAAACAGTCTGGGGCCAGAAGGCTGGAGAGGTGTGGACAGCTAGACTTAGGAAAATCATCCAGGACTAGGTGTGGGGACCTGCGACCTAATTTGCTAGGATGCCCAACTCCCAGCTAGAAAGGAAGCACCCCAGGGCCCTGTGGCCAGCCTACCTAGACATCACAGCCACCACTTCCCCCATGAAGACCTAGCCTTTTGAGTTGGGTTAGGTCAGGGCTCACTCTCTTACTATGGAATGGATTTCTTTCTTTTTTTAAAAAAAAAAATATTTATTTTATGTATGTGAATACACTGTAGCTGTACAGATGTTTGTGAGCCTTCATGTGGGTGCGTGGAACTAAACACTGGTCCTCCGCAAGAGCAGCAAATGCCTCTTAACTCTCCAGCCCCTGTCATGTGGACTTGCATTGCATGTGCCAATAGAAAAACTTAGAGCCAAATAAAGCAAATGTCAAAGATTAGGGCCTTGAGTCCCCCTAGCATCTGGGATCTCACAAGCACCTGTACTGACATGTTCCATCCCTTCCTCCTACGAAAGTAATAGAGCTTGAAAAAGCATCAGCTCACGTGGGAATGTGTAGCGGGCAGGGAGAATTAGCCCAGGGGAGCTGGTGAGATTCTGGCTTCGTGTGTTAAGACACTCCCCACCAAGCATGCCTGATGATCTGAGTTCAGTCCCTGGAAACCCACATGGAGGCAGGAGGAGAGTGACTCTTACAAGCTGTTCTTCACATATATGTGTTGGTGTGCATGCTTGAATGTGTGTGCACAAACATTTCTACATGAATAAATACAACTTTTAAATTAAAAAAACAAAAAACTTAGCCCAGGGATGAGAATCCTTTCAGCTGGCTTTTTTTTTTTCTTTTTTTAAAGAATTATTTATTTATTTCATGTTTATGAGTACACTGTAGCTGTCTTCAGACACACCAGAAGAGGACATCAGATCTCATTACAGATGGTCTTGAGCCACCATGTGGTTGCTGGGATTTGAACTCAGGACCTCTGGAAGAGCAGTCAGTGCTCTTAACCACTGAGCCATCTCTCCAGCCCTCTCCTTTCAGCTGTTTTATGTGCACATATCCCTGAGAGCTTTCCTGCCATCCCTGTAGTGTGGAGTGACTTCCAGCAGCATGCTCTGATTGCTACCAAAAATAGAATGGAGCCAGGAACTTGTATATGCCTATGGTCCTGGCACTCAAGGGCACCCTGGGCTACATAGCAAGATCCTGCTGGGCTGGAGAGATGGCTCAGTGGTTAAGAGCACCAACTGCTCTTCTGAAGGTCCTGAGTTCAAATCTCAGCAACCACATGGTGGCTCATAACCATCTGTAACGAGATCTGACACCCTCTTCTGGAGTGTCTGAAGACAGCTAACAGTGTACTTACATATAGTAATAAATAAATCTTTAAAAAAAAAAAGATCCTGTCTCGAAAAAAAAAAAAAAGGCTGAGCATGGTGGTACACACCTTTAATTCCAATATTCATGAGGCAGAGGCAAGTGGATCTCTGAATTCGAAGCTAACCTGGGCACAGGACAGCCAATGCTACACAGAGAAACCCTGTCTCAAAAACCAAAAACTAGAAAAAACAACACAAGCGCAGAGATTTGGGGTTGGAGAAACCTTGAAATTGGCATTTTCCTATGGCCCTCTGCTGGTGACCAACCAGAGAAAGAATGAGGTTGCAGCTGGTGGGGGGTGGAGGGTGGTCATGTACTTCCCAGCCTACCCCAAGGTGGATCAAGCTGCCTTCTGGGACTTACTAAGACTACTTGCATCCTCATCCCCACCTTCCTGGCTCTCCCCACTTTGTTCTGCCCATGTGCTCTACTGTTTTCTGTGAGACTTGATGGCAGTCGTGTTCAGAGTCCATCCCTGGGTCTGGGTAGTCTGGTCCTCCTGGAGTACCCAGGGCCTGTTATCTACCAGGGGTTTACCTGCCGTTCATATCACAAGACCCAGCATGGAGGCTGCCTGGGAGGTGCCAAGACCTAAAGCTGCTGAGAGGGTTTGGAGACCTGAGTCTGAGTTACTTGGAGATATCTTAGAAGGGAGCAGAGGGGAAAAAGGAGACGGGAGTGGCTCACTGGCTGGCCAGAACCAAGGAGCCAAAGGGCTGGGACAATTCCCCATCAAGCAAGCCCTTTCCTAGGAGGCCCTGAGACGGTGCACATGCCTGTAGAGGTCGGGCTGTGAGGCCCTGAGACGGTGCACACGCCTGTAGAGGTCGGGCTGTGAGACCCTGAGACGGTGCACATGCCTGTAGAGGTCGGGCTGTGAGGCCCTGAGACGGTGCACACGCCTCTAGAGGTCGGGCTGTGAGGCCCTGAGATGGTGCACACGCCTCTAGAGGTCGGGCTGTGAGGCCCTGAGACGGTGCACACGCCTGTAGAGGTCGGGCTGTGTCTTGCCCTTGGTTACTCCATATTGTGTAAAACAGTGGCTTTTCACACTGACCACCCCTGAGACATTGCATTTACAAGCAGCTTTGTACTCTATGTATCCCACGCCACCCACATGGCCGAGGCTACTGAATGATCATCCTGGGAGCAGAAAGAGTACTACTCTAATTTACCATGGTGGATTGGGACTGTGGGGGCATATGGGCCTAGTAATATCATACCAGGAAAGTCAAGCCCAAGAACTACTGGGCACACCAGGCCAAGGGAAGTATGGAACTCCTCCATGTGAACCCCATAGAGGAGTACACATCTAGCAGTTGGTTGGTGACAGTCCCCACTGACCAGTCTCCTCACTGCCCTGCATGCATCAAGGACTGACTCTCCCGGAGGCATCCAGGTGTCTGGGTGCACTGCTGATGCAGCCATCATCGTGGCGGATGCCATCTGCCCTTCCGTTCTCCCATCTGCATCACTCAGCTGGGGTGTCACTTTGTCTGGACCCTGTCTTGCCTTTCCGCCTTTTGCCTCCCCACACAGCCAGACTCAGCTCTGCCGCCTCACTCAAACCTGCAGTCCAGGGTCCTGACTCACTGCCAGTTCCTCCAAGTTCTCCAGTCCCACTTATCGTCAGAGACTCATGGCCTTGAGTTTTCCAGCTTTGGCTTCTCAGGCCTGTTGGAAACTCTAGAACTCCCTGCATCTTTAACCCTTTACATCAAGTCCATAATCTGCACATATACAGAGAGAGAGAGAGAGGAGGGGGAGGGAGAGAGGAAGAGACAGACAGACAGAATGAGAGAGGGAGAGAGAGAGGGAGAGGAAGGGAGGGAGGGAGAGAGATTTGCTGTGTGAGATGTAGTGTATCATGGGAGTAATTAAGATTAGAATACAGTAACCTGTGTCTGCCTCAGCCAGGACTGCCAAGAACTGCAGAAGTATCTGGCAAATTGCTGCTACTGAAAACGCTGTACCTTGTGAATTTGTCAATAAAATGTGCCATGGTGGAAAAACACAACTGTTAGTCAGTGTTTCTGACAGCATGCTCCCGAGAGCAGATAAGCTCACTTCCAGAAATGGTAAAGCCTTTTCTCCCCCCATGAAACTTCACTTCACCCCAACAGGGCCACTTAACAGGGGATACCTGTGGCTGGCCCTGGAACCACCATCTCTCTGGACTTCCCTTAAAGAAGACAGGCCTGCTGCCACTGGAATCGCTAAGCAAATAAGGTGCCTGAGGCACCTCGAGTTTGCATGTAGGGTGTGTGAAGGGTGTGTGGGCTGACTGCCTGACTGCCGGCTCAGAGCCCCACACCCTCTTTTCAAACAGGCAGATCCTGTCCAGAGACAATCTGAGGCCTCACCCTGGTGGCCAACTGCACTTAGTACCTCTCCTGTCTGCTTCCAGCCTCTTTACCCTGTGCTGTGAGGCAAGGGCAGGTGAGCGGCTGCCACAGCTCAGGGAGGGCCCTAGGGACGGGGCTGGCTGGCCCTGATTTTGCTCCTGCTGGAACCAGGCTTGTGTTGATGGGCTGGCTGTGAACTCTGTCTGAGGTCTCCTCTGGAAGCCACTGTGCCAGGTAGGCTGGTGTCCTCCTCCTGGATGCTTGAGCCATGGGGAGGGCAGGAGGGAGATGGACTCCAGGAAATATGAGCCACTGGGGTTCCACGCTCTGAACTCTGAGCAGCACTGTTGGGGCTTGCTTACTCTTGGTCCCAGGGGCCTACCTGGCACAGTGTCTGCCCTAAACTCTAGAGAGACAGGGACAGTGTTCAGTGTGGCTTTGAGTAGGGCACCCTCCCCTAAGGACGCAGCATTCCACCTGCCCAGAACAGATCACCTCTGGAGTCTTTGGTTGGGACTCTTTTGTCTTCCCTGTCCCGCCCATCAGATGTCATATGCTCTACAGCCTTTGTCTAAAGGTACCCTGTGGTTCTCACTGGCTCCCAGGGTCCTAGCAGGAGCTGGAGGTTCGGGGCTTATGTCTACCATTCCAGGCCTCCATTTATCTAAAGTAGGGGATTAGAGTGAGAGCAATGTCGTCCTCTTCCTGCCCACTGGAACAACAACCCTGCTCCCAGCCACCTCTTTCCTGGACCACAGGTCACAGGCTGGCATGGAAACCCCACAAAACTCCCTAAGTGGTCGTGCTCTTCCTTGCTGGGAGAGCCTGGGGTCCTGGCAGTAGGTCCTCCAGAATTGCAAAAAAAGCAGATGGCCTTAAAGGGCATTCACTGTCTGTTTTCCATAACCCAAATGGCCCTCCTCTATAGGTAATAGAAGAAGGGGTGGGAGGTCTGTGCGGCCACCTCATAGTATGCCTTACCCAGAGTGAAAGGGATGGGTGGATGGGTGTGTGAGTGGGTGCATGAGTGAGTGGGTGGGTGGGTGGGTGGATGGATGGATGGATGGATGGATGATGGATGGGAGGATGCTAGGCTCCAAGATACGATATCATTCAGTGGCTGGCTCTTTTCCTGGAGTGACTGAGCCAGGATAAGGGGATCCTCACATGCCCACATTAGGATAGTACTTTCTGGCCCTAGCAGAGCCCTTGCTAATAAATGAGCTAGCCTCCTCACCTGTAAAACAAGCTTACTGCAGGCTCTGCCCCGGTGTCAGGGCTGGCTCCCTAACCACTGCACTCTCTAACCACCCCATCCTCTGCGTACCCTGGCCTTGGTGTGGTGCAGGAGTGAGATGCTGCGGAGGCAAGCTGGAGAAGAAGACAGCATCGTGCTGATCGACATGGCCTCTCCCGAAGCAGGGAATGGGTGCTCCTATGGGAGCACAGCCCAAGCCTCAGAGGTACCCTCAACCCTAGGAGTAGTGGCCAGCACGGTGAAACTACCCTTCCCCCTCCTCTCTGGGCTTTGAGTGTGAGGCTCCTGTGTCCTGTGTGATTTGGGAGGTCTCTCATCCCAGTCAGGACTTGCTTATACTTGTGCCCTGTCCTAGAACCCTTGAAAAGTGGGTACAACATCCAGATGCACACACCCCCAGCCCTGGATGACAAGGGGCAGGTGCCTCCTTGACATACAATCAAGTCACCATTCACCTCCCTCAAACTTGGAGGGGCAAACTCAGGCGAAGGGAGAAAAGACAAAAACAGGACCAAGGTCCCAGGTTTGGTCCCTCTCTGCCAGAACAACTGTGAAATACAGGATACCCATTACTACACTCCACAGACCCAGAGAAACTAAAGAAGGCAGGCACAGGGAGGATGCTGGAATCTCACTTAGCAGGGGGATAAAATAGTCATAAGGGGCAGATGAGGGGCAGGAACTGGGTGGAAAAGGGGATGGGGAGGGGAATGGGAGGGTCAGGATCAGGTGTGGGGAAGGACAGGAAAGATGGTCAAATGGCCATGAGAATGAATGGAAATCTGCAAGTGACAGGGGTGCGGAAGTGGGGGCATCTCCAGGACATGACAGAGACCTGGGCTAAGGGAGGCCACATATCATGTTTTCTATGAATATGAGGAATGCGGGGTATGGTGAGTGATCCATGGGTTCTGATGAGCGAAAAGGCCTGCAAATACCGGAAGACAGGTGGCAGGTGCACAGGGCTGCCACACCCTGGACGTTTTGCTGCTTCCACACTTTCTCTTCTGAAAATGGAAAGGTGCTTGTGAGCAGTCTCTTCTCTGTTCTGCACCTAACAATTTGTCAGAAGAGCAGCTCATGAAGGGGGCCGGCTCCTGCTAGGAGGAGGAAGAGGAGGAGGTGGGGAGAGCACTGGAGTCAGGGTCATGTCCTGGCTGGGATGAGCAGTGGAGTTGGTAGATGGGGTTAGAAGGAGGGGAAGGGATGGTGCTTAAGGGTAAGAGGTGCCTGGGGCTACCTGAAGGTTAGAATGGGGAACAGAAGTTAGCCTTGGGATAGGGCTTTAGTTCCCCGAGAGACAGGTGGGGGCCTTCTGTTGTGATCATAAAAAAGAGAAAGAGCTATAAGAATATGTTCTGGCAAGGTGTGGGGGGACCAGACACACACCGGTATAGTATAGAATAGAGTTTATTTAGGGCATGATGAGGGGAGTTAAGAGGGTAACAGAGGCAGAGAAAAGCAGAGGGAAGGAGAGAGTAGAGAAGTAGGGGCCAGCCATGACCACGTAGAAAGAGGGGGAAGGTAATGGGGAGAAAGGGAGAACAAAGGGGCAAGAGGCAAGGGAGAGAAGGAAGAGTAAGAGAGAGAGGAGGGGGCAAGCAGCCCCTTTTACAGGGCCAGGCCTACCTGGCCATTGCCAGGTAACCATGGGGAGGAGCATACCTGGCTGCTGCCTGGTATCTGTGGGGGTGGAGTTTAGACAGAATGCTAACACCTTCTGCAAAGGTGAGTAGCCCCAGAGGGAGAGCATCTTGGCCTACCCAGCTTTCCTTGGCCTCAGCGGAGCCTCTTCTTCAATCGCTCAGGCATAGACACTGGTGAACAAGACCAAGAAGGCGCTCCTTAGCACCTACGGAAGAACGGAGTGCCCCTAGGTGCCATTTTCCTGTTGGAAAGGCCACTGACATCCCAAGTAGGCTGGGAGGACTGTAGGTCCGTCTTTGATGCCACACACAGGAGGCCCTGGTCCTTCTCTAAAGCTGCCCCAGTATCTGAGGGTAAACATCAGTGCCCCTTCTATTGCCCCTCTATGCCATGAAGTGAGGCCCCCAGAAAGAGGAACGCACAGCCTTGCTCTCCCACGGGAAACCAATGTAAGGAAAAAAAGGATTCTACCTTCTGGTCGCCCTGACTTGTCCTCAAGGTCGCACTGGCAGTAGTGTGGCTTCCTTTCCAATTGTGGAGACCGGGAAGGATTGTCAACGCAGGCCCAACCATGGTTTTTGCCAATTTGATCCTTGCCACAGGCATGGTGGTGTGTTCAAAGACCAAAGGAAGTTGGGGGGAAGATGAGGATGGTGACGGCAGGACACTAGCCGGCCCTTCTAGTTCTGCCTTTCAGCAGCCCTTCTGCCCTGTAGCCCCCAAATTTTCTCTGCATACCCCTCTGTTAGTAGAATGGTCTAGGGCAGGGCTAGAGCGGGGTGACAAGACAGGGATGATGGAGAAGGCTGCGGAGGAAATGGAGAAGGAGGAGGAAGAAATGAGAGCGCTGGCATAGGGAGAATGAGGGGAAGATGGAGAGGCTGCAAGTTGGAAACAGGAAGGGCAGAGAGGACCTACCCTGGAAGGAGGTAGCAGAAGGACAAGGAGCAGCCAGGAAGCGGGCAGGGTGGCAGTGAGTCATGTGATCCAGTCATGTGATGGTCGGATACTGATGGTCCCATCCTTCCTCCAGGCAGGTAAACAGCAGGTGGCCTCCAGCAGAGTTGTGAGCTCTGCCAAACCCCCAATTGGTAAGCCATCTGAACTCTGTTGGTCCTGGGGTGGGGTCACAAACGGGGTGCCTGGGGTGACAGCAGGAAGCCCGTAGTCTTGGATGAGCTCAATAACCAGGTCTCCTTGGGATATCATCTCCTGTGTCCTGAGATAACAGGAAAGGGAGGTCCCCACCCACCAGTAGGAGGGCTCAGAGAGGGAAACCCACCCAGCTGCTCCAGCCTTAGCATAATCTGTCCCCTCCTCCACTTTCTGCCACAAGGGCAGGTCATCTCAGATTTCTTTTCTCTCGCACTCACATCTTTCTACCTTTACATTTTCTCACATCCACTTTTCCTACCATCCTTCTAGCCCAAGGCTCCCTGCAGCCCAAAGGCTCCTTCATTTCCTGGTGGGACCTGTCCCAGTTCTGAGGTCAAGGACCCACACTCCCCATCAGCTCTGAAGGGACTGCAGACAACTCTAACCTCACACTTCTCAACATGAGTATTCTGAAGGAGCAGAGGGAGAAAGCAGCACGTGTTCAAGCAAAGGACTGTGGGAACTGAAAGGCATGCACTGCTGGGGGCCCTGTAAGAAGGCACAGAAAACCCTGACGATTCTGGAAGTGAGCAGGGCTTCACATGCGACCCAGACATTGTCTCTGCAGGTGGCCAAGGGAGGCAAATGTTGAGGCTGTTGGGTTTTTTAGGCAATTTTTTTTTTAAAGATTTATTTATTTCATATATATGACTACACTGTGGCTGTCTTCAGACACTCCAGAAGAGGGCATCAGATCCCATTATAGAGCCACCATGTGGTTGCTGGGAATTGAACTCAGGATCTCTGGAAGAGAAACCAGTGATCTTAACCACTGAGCCATCTCTTCAGACCTCAGGCAATTTTTTTTGAAGCCGCTTTGTTGATAAATAATTTACATACCTCAAAGTTCCCCCATTCTTTTCTCTTTCTGTTGTGAATGGGGAATAAGATGACAGTTTATGTACAGGCTTTTGTGTGGGCGTGTTCTAATTTTTCTGTTGATAGTTGATAATTCTGGATGGAATGGCTCGGTCATAAGGTAACTCAACGTCTAACCTTCTGTGTAGTTGCCAAACTGTTTTCCAAAGAGAGTTCCCTGTTTCACATGGTACCACAGCGTGTGAGGCCATGCTCAGCCTAGCATGGCCCCTACCATTGCCTTTATTTGGATCAGTGGGGGCGAGATGTTAATGAGGAAGAAGTGTACTATATTATAAAGGACTCACCAATAGATTTGCTTAGGAGACATTAATTCAACTAAAGGAATACTTCCTCCAAACTACTTCCGGAAAATAAGTACTATGCTAACCAGGCCTATTAGAGATAAGCAAAACTTAGAATACTGCCATGTAAATATTTACTGTCCTGGACCGAGCAGCCTTTAGACCCTGAGTCCCATACCAAGAGACACGCCTTTAGGGAGGCAGTGCAGGTGCCAGCCATGATGATGTTCCAGTCTGCCATTAAGTCCCCTAGAAATGTGAGGTGGATAAGATGACCCTGGGTAACAACTATTCAAAAAAGAATGGCACTGGGGTAGTTAGAATAATTCTGGCCATGTCTTTGTGGTGTAACTTCCTATCTGCTGGAGCGGTCACACCTGCAGTCTTGTGAAACAGATGTAAGGACCAGTGTTTGTGAAGCCTTCCGTGTATGTAAACTTCTGGGGGGGGTTACTATTATTTTGGCCTTAGCCCCAGTCAGTCAGGTGCCTCAGTAAAGAGCTGTCCCTCATCTCTTAAGTGTGCCCAGATTCCTCACCTAGGAGGCATATTATTTCTATAGCATTATCTCACTATGCACTGGGTTTGTATTTTCCTAAAGACTAATGATATTCACTATTTTTGCTTGTGCCGGTTGGACACTTTATATCTTCTTTAGAAAAACCTCTCTTCAAATTCTTGGCCCATTTTTAAACTGGTTGTTCTTTCTTTCTCTCTCTCTCTCTTCTTTCCTTTCTCTCTCTCTCTCTCTCTCTCTCTCTCTCTCTCTCTCTCTCTCTCTCTCTCTCTCTCTCTCTCTCTCTCTCTCTCTCTCCCTCTCTCTCTCTCTCTCCCTTCCTTCCTTTCTTTCTCTCTTTCTTTCTTTCTTTCTTTCTTTCTTTCTTTCTTTCTTTCTTTCTTTCTGTGTGTGGTTGTATGTGTATGGTCGTGTGTGTATGATTGTGTAAATGGTTGTCTGTATGTTAGCCCTTTTAATTCTGGATACAATCCCTTATTAGAAACTTTTTTTTTTTTTTGCAAATATTTTCCCTATTCCCTGGGTTGCCATTTGGATGGCATCCTCTCATGAAATTTGTCTTATCAATTTTTGATTTATTGCTGTAGGGTTTTTTTCCCCCAAGAAATCACGCCTAACCAGGTTTCCTTAGGAGTTTGGGACATAGACCGTGGGAACCAAGCTACGGGAGAGGTCACAGGAGGACACTTCCAGTCCCTCCCCAGCCTCAGTTCCTGATCTGCATTGCACACACACATACACACACACACACACACACACACACACACACACACACACACACACACATCTGCCCTCCAGACCTAACTACAACCTAGGAGACAGCAGGACAAGAGCCATAGAGAAGACCATGGCTCCTCACAATGCGTCCCTCCCTGTCCTGGGCCTGCATTCCATTGGCTGGAGCTCTCTGTCCCCATTTATCCTTGCAGATTTTGTTCTTGTATGGGAAGAAGACCTGAGGAACCAAGAAAACCCCATGCGGGACAAGAACACACAGGAGGTCTGGCGGGAGACTTTTCTGGAAAATCTTCGTGTGGCTGGCCTGAAAATAGATCAGGTACATGGCGTTAAGGAGAGGGTTGTATAGATTCTGTATTTTCTCATGACCTAGAGCTTATTCTGCAAGCCTGAGGGATTACTGCCCAAGGATATGAAGCACACTAAGCCCCAAGGTCCTGCTGGATACCCGCCCTTCAGGAAGCTCCCTCTGGCTAGGGAACCACTGAATTTCAGACAAGCAAGACCATGGATCCACCATAACACACTAGGCTCGCGCACAAGAGGCTAAAGCCATCAGGGAAGCCGGTAAAACTGCCTCTATCTTTGCATGGCCTGTCTCCAGTTTTTGTCAGCGTGTGTCATTTGCAATCACTGTTGGTGTTTATAGGATTTCGCAAATTCAAAGGTCCCTTTGTATGTTTTATGTAAAGTACCACTTAGAATGACTTAACAATGATTACAGGGAGCTGAAGAAAATGAAGTGAGCCCTGGACTAGCAAGCACCAGGGCATCTCAGGGTGAGGGGTGTGCAGAGCCCTGTCTTACCCCCATGCCCTTCATTGCCAGGTCTTTATATTCATACATAGTCTTCATCCTTTGCCCTCCCAGCTCCCCTTCTTCTGTCCCCAGAAGGGCCATTGTCACCATGGCCCCCTTCCGTAAGAATCAGTTGTAAAACATTAAATTCTTCCCCTTGGCTTTGTCTGTTTGACAATGCTTGCCAGGCATTGGTGGCGCACACCTTTAATCCCAGCACTCGGGAGGCAGAGGCAGGCAGATTTCTGAGTTTGAGGCCAGCCTGGTCTACAGAGTGAGTTCCAGGACAGCCAGGACCATACAGAGAAACCCTGTCTCAAAAAAACAAACAAACAAACAAACAAACAAACAAAAACAAAACAAAAACAAAAACAAAAAACAAAAAAACAAAAACAAAGACAATACTTCTTCCATTTTCTGTAGCCTGGGAGGCTTTCTCACAGCAAGTGCTGTCCACCTTTGCTGTGGGCGGATGAGTATTGATTTATTCCCACTTGACCACGCCAGTGATATCTTTGAGTGGCTGTCACATTGCATTTCTCCTAGGAGCAGAGTTGATGACACCTGAGTTTATGATTGGGGCTACACCCTTTTCTCAATTAGTGGCCCAATTTACACTGCCACCTGGGAGTGAGCCAGCATCTCCTTGCTCTGAATAGTCTCCACACATGTCATTGTTAGACTTTTCCATTTCCCTTTTTTTTAAGTTTTTTTTTTTTAATATGTATTGTGTTTTGCCTGGATTCATGGCTATGCACCACATGCCCAGTGCCCACTGAGATTAGAAGAGGGCATCAAATCCCCTGGAACTAGAGTTACAGATGGCTGTGAGCTGCTATGAGGGTGCTGGGAACAGAACCTGGGTCCTCTGCAAGAGCAGCCAGTGCCTTAACTACTGAGCCATCCAGTGCTCTAACTGCTGAGCCATCCAGGACTCTAACTGCTGAGCCATCCAGGGCTCTAACTGCTGAGCTGTCCAGGGCTCTAACTGCTGAGCTGTCTCTCCAGTCCTGATTCTTCCATTTTCACCAGTCAGCTGATCAGCAGTACATCACCCTAGTTTTCTTTTTCTCTAATTTCCAAAGAGGTTGTGCATTTTTACACATTTATGAGCCATTTATATTTTGACTTATGATGGGGACACCTGCTCCCAGCCATAACCCAGCTGAAACCAGTACCTAGACCTGGGTAGAATTTAAAATGCATCAAATGTGCCTATTTTATCAAACACCCTACCTTAGCCACCAAGTACATGGTACAGGGCACCTGCCCCCTTGGGAGCACCGGGTAGACCAAGCGCTATGCTCATAGCTGCTTCCCAGCACCAGCAGAGAAGGTAGGACCATACAATGCCAGCCAGGAAAAGACTAAATGTCAAAGTCTGGTGTATATGTATGCACATTGCTTGCACCCTGTCCTGAAATAGGAAATCCAGAGTGGACCCAACTAAGTCCAGGAGCAGCTGTAAAGCCATCCACATTTCTGTGTCATTTGTTTGTCCCGTTGGGTCATTTGTCTGTTTCTACTCGGTTGTGTGGGAACTCCATGTTTGTCTGGGTGTGTAGAACATGCTGGTCACACGAATCGCTACTGATGAGTTTTGGTAGTTTTAACTGACTGTGGACAGAGCTACTTTTGCCACTGTCTCTGCTGCTGTTGTCTTTCTGTGGAGACACCATGACCAAGACAACTCAAACAGAAGAACGCATTTAACTGGGGCCCGTTAAGTCTTTCCTTAAGAGAGAGTTAGTTTATCACCATGGCAGGCAAGCCTCATGCTGGAGAAGTAGCAGAGAGAAAGAGACAGACAGACAGACAGACTGACTGACTGACTAAACTTGACATGGACTTTTGACACCTCAAAGCCCACCTGCAGTGATGTACCTCCTCGCACAAGGCCACACCTCCTAATACTTTTAGTCCTTTCAAAGAGTTCGACTCCCTGGTGACTAAACATTCAAATATATGACCCTATGGGGGCCATTCTTACTCAACCCACCACAACTTCTGACCCTATGTCCTTCAGAACTTTTACATGAACACACACATACACACACACACCATTCATTCTTCACCTATTATCTACCCAACCACTACTTCCCCCAATCCATTGTCCAAAGTCCCCTTAGGCTTGAGACTGCAATGTTGCTCTTAGTTCTCAGCATGTCCCAACCATCTAGGGGTGCCCCAGATGACCAGGTTCAGGTCTGCCTCCATGGGCAGGACGTAGTTTCTCCATGAGCATTCAGGGAACCCCAGAGGGCTGTGATGTACAACAAGGGCTGAGAACCTCTGGAAAAGTCTTTCAACAATATGTCCATACTCCACCCAGAGGCTCTTGTTCATAAGACCAAAAGTCTTGCCCACCCCACAGCTCTGGGCATGTCTTATCTCAGGGCAGTATGGACATTCAGTGTTGCAGGATTTGTGGGGGAAGATGTCAAATTAACAAATGTCTCTAAACAAGGACAGCAGTGACGGCCCAAAGAACGACTCAAACCCATTCATCTTAATGAGTAAATGAGTTTACCGGGTTATCCAGGCAGTGATGATGGACTAACAGGTAGTGCACATAACCAAGTCACCACCTCCCAACCAAGCTTCTGCTCTATATGGCTCTAAGTCTATGGCAGAATCAACATAAATCTGGGCTTACAATGCTACCTAGTGCAAAAGCAGCAGTGACTACGAGCTTCCACAGCACAAAGCACAGACAAAACCCAGACTCTGGGATGCTTCCTTTTATGTGCACTTCATCGACTTTGTCTTCATGAGGGGATTCTGCTGGTCTCAGTAGGCTGCGTTTGACCATGAGGATGGCTTGTTTTGCTGTAGCCTGACTCGTAGCTAAACGGAGGCTTGCAGTGCCCACCTATCTGTGCACGCAAAGGTGTCCATGTCTCTTAGGTATGTGAGGAACAGTGCAACTTTCCAGAGACATGTAAAAGGATGAAGCAGCCACTAAGCATTGCTAGGCAAATCTGAAGTTGCTGCCCCATCCCCTTTTTAGCCAGAATATGGGCTGTGTCAGTATGATCTCTGAGAAGCCATGAATGGGTCCCCAAAACTCTGGTGGGGGGAGGATTACTTTAGTTGTCATTGCACAGAAGAGAATGCAGGTGGCATGGGCCCCAGACAGGAGCTCTCTGGAGAGGAGGGACTGTCACCACAAGCTTTCTGAGGTAGACTTCGGAAAGGCGCGTTCCTACTTAAGAAGGTGAACAGCCAGCCGTTGGCTGTTCATTGGCACCTAGACTATGGCATTGTTAGCCATCTCCTGAGTGAGGATAGACACAGGGCACATAGCAACCCCCTCAGGCCCTCACAGACCCCCCCCCACACCCGTGCCTGCAGCATGATGTCCAGGACGAGGCCACTGCAGTTCATTACGTCCTCCTCAATGCACCCTGGGCTGTGCTCTGCTACTATGCAGAAGACCTGCGCCTGAAGCTGCCTCTGCAGGTATGGGGGACAGAAGGGCAGAGGGGGAGGATGGGAATCCCCACGCAGGTCTACATCTGATTGGTCCCTGGGCTTCATGCTTAAAAGCCCAAACCATCACTCCTTGGAGGTATTCCCACTTAGAGACCTCTTGTTTCCCTCCTGTCCATGTCTGAAAACACCCCATGGGGTGAACAGGGGATAATGCCCTGGAGAGCAGGCTAAGAAATCAGGAAGATCCTAGCAGTATGGAGGGTAGCCATGACTGTAAGCTGGCTGAGTTCCCTGCGGGCCCAGAGCCCACAGGGCCATCTGCGGAGGCAGCTCCAGCCTCATGTGCTCAGGGTGAAGGACGCCAGTCTTTCGGTGCCCTCAGGTTGACTTGCCTAAACTGCTTGCTCATAGCGGGCTTCACCAGCCTGGTGTGAGGCCGAGGCACACTGTTTATTCCCTTCCACTCCCTCGTGGTAGGAGTAGCTCCGGGCCTCAACTTAACAGGCCAAGCCAGTCTCCGAGCCTGAGACCCCAGGAGGGGAAAGGACCGCAGGCGGGTGAAGCAGGAAGAGAGGTTCCCTGTTTGAAGATTTGGTTAGTCTTGTCCCCAGCTGTGAAGATCTCCCTCTGGACAATTTTCTTTCCAGGAGTTACCCAACCAGGCCTCCAACTGGTCGGCCACCCTTCTGGAGTGGCTGGGCATCCCCAATATCCTGCTGGAGCACGTGCCTGACACACCCCCTGAGTATTACTCCTGCCAGTTCAAAGCAAGCAAGCTGCAATGGTATGGCATTGTGGTCCTGTTGAGCCCAGCGGGACAGCCTCCTGTGGGTGGAACCAGCGCCCAGTAAGAACCAGGATGTGCCAGGCAGTGGTGGGGAACGCCTTTAATCCCAGCACTTGGGAGGCAGAGGCAGATGGATTTCTGAGTTCGAGGCCAGCCTAGTCTACAGAGTGAGTTCTAGGATAGCCAGGGCTACACAGAGAAACCCTGTCTCAAAAAACCAAAAAAAAAAAAAAAAAAAAAAAAAAAAAAAAAAAAGAAAAAGAAAAAAAAGAACCAGGATGTGCAAATGAGATTGTGAATGAATTAACTAAATGTTGTGTTTTCTCCCAAATGCTCTCCTCACCTGGGATTTTCAGAGAACACCATCTGAGTCCCAGGTGGGCAAGCCTACTGAACAGCTGTGTATTGGTAAGTTGCCTGCGTTAGTCAGGATAGGGTGGCTGTGCCATGAGACAAACATGCCCCAAATCCTAGGGATGGGCACACAAGGCGCATGTCAACAATCCACTTCTGTTGCCATAATACAATACCCGAAGACTCTGCTGAGAAAAGAAGTTTGAAGGAAGGGGAAATGGCTCTATGGGTCAAAGCACAAACCTGAGTTCAATCCCTGGAACCTACCAAAAAAGCCAGATGTGACGGTGCACTTCTGTAACCTCAGAACTCCTGTCGTGGGATAAAGGAAAAGACAAATATGCCCTGACACTCACAGGCCAGCTAGCCTGAGTACATGCACAGCAGAAACTGAAGACACCCTGCCTCAAGAAAGTGTCTTGGTGCTGGGACCTCTACACACACAGTGTGGAATATGCACACATCCTATACACACAGTATATATGCACACACAAAGACAAATCAGGAACTGGGGTCTGATATGCAGTGATTACTGCCAGCCCATTCTTCCTTCCCAGTGTACAAAACAAACTGCTCTTTAAAAGAAGAGATTCACTTAGCTTACTTGTTAGGAGGCTGAAAGGGCAGACAGCCTTAGCTGGGCGGCCTCGGGCTAGATGCAGCGGCTAAAGCACAGTGCAGTGGACACAGAAAGGGAGCTGACTGGACCCAGAAGGAGAGACAAAGTTGTCTTGCTTCCTTCAACAACTGAATCTCTCCTGAGATCAGAATTAATTCCTTCTAAGAGTGGAATCCATATGACCTCATGCTTTTTCCCACCCCAGCCCCCAACCCTTTTTGAGTTAGATTTTTGCTATGTAGCGCTGGCTATCCTAGAACTCTCTATGTAGACCAGGCTGGCCTTAAACCCACAAAGATCCTGCCTCTGCCTCCCGAGTGCTGGGATTAAAGGGGTGTGGCACCATGCCTGGCTTGCCCCCACTTTTAAAGGTTCTGCTACTTCGATACTTCACAGCACAGAAACTCTCCTGAGACACACTCCGACCATGGTGGTTCATTTCTTGCTCTGATCCTGTATCCTGGGTCAGTGACTCCCTCATTATACCTTCCCTGACTGGTGAGGAAGACAAGATGTGCATGGACAGCCCTCCCTCACTGACTCCAGGGGCCTCCTCACACCCGTTCCTGAACAGAGCAAGTATGTGACCAGAAACAGCCTTCAGGCCTAACTTCAATCATTTGTCACCTCCAGTAACAAAGAACCCAGAATTTGTATGCTTCTCCTCCTCTTGAGCCGTTAGTTCTTGTGTGTACACTTCAGAGCAGGTCCACTCAAGACTTTTTTTTTTTGGTTTTTCGAGACAGGGTTTCTCTGTGTAGCTCTGGCTGTCCTAGAACTCACTCTGTAGACCAGGCTGACCTCGAACTCAGAAATCCACCTGCCTCTGCCTCTCAAGTGCTGGGATTAAAGGCATGTGCCACCACTGCCCAGCCACTCAGGACTTCTTCGTAAGTCTAAGGCTCTGCTCAGGGCCTTGTCCTCTGTATGAACTGCCTGCTTTTCCCCTGCCTTATGTGTGTGGTGGGTAGTGTTTGTTGTTAAAGAAAGAAAAGGCCAAAACAGGAACTGAGTGTGGTCTGGCACCACGGTTGTCCTCCTGGGCCTCTGGGTTGTGGTTCTCTGTCTGTGCATGCTCTTCTCTGACATGTTTGCTCCTCTGGTGTCTTTACTTCTGTGCGGCGAAATCCACATACCCTCCAGTCTCTCGACTTTTCTCACCTCTGCAGGTTCCTCGGGAGTGACAACCGAGACACCTTCTTCACCAGCACCAAGAGGCACCAGATTGTAAGTGCAGTGTGTCTGCCGCAGACACTAATCTGACCAGGCTCAGAGAGGCCTGATGTATCCCAGCCACCAACCCTGAGGTATTCATGGCCACCATAAAGCTTTCTGGAACCAGCTGCCAAAACCTTAGAGACCCTCCCTAATCTTTTGTCTGTTTGGTTTTGGGCTTTTTGTTTTTTTGGGTTTTTGTTTTGGTTTTGGTTTTTAGTTTTTCAAGACAGGTTTTCTCTGTGTAGCCCTGGCTGTCCTGGAACTCACTCTGTAGATCAGGCTGGCCTCCAACTCAGAGATCCGCCTGCCTCTGCCTCCCAAGTGTTGGGATCAAAGGTGTGCGCCACCACTGTCTGGGCCATCGCTGATCTTGCTGCACAGAGTAATGATATGGCCTGCATGGAGAACAGTGGGGGCAGGGCATGTCCAGACTACACTGGACCAAGTGAAAGCCAGCTCCCTAGGCACTACCCCTCCATAATCCTGGGCCCAGAACAACACATGTTGATGCACTTCTGAGGCAGACAGCCAAGGTATCAGGCTCAGGTGAGGTGATCCTGTTGGCTTGCCAGACAAGGAAGAGGTCTCTCTATATATATATATAAGCCAATCTGTTAAACCCAGGCTACAGGGGCAGATCTGAGGCTTTAGGGCAGTGGCTCTCAACCTGCAGGTCACGACCCCCTTGGGAGTCGAATGACCCTTTCACGGAGGTCACCTAAGACCATCAGAAGCCACAGATGTTTACATCATGATTCATAACAGTAGCAAAACTACAGTTATAAAGTAGCAATGAAAATAATTGTATGGGCTGGGCGTCCCCGCAACATGAGGGACTGCCTGAAAGGTTGCAGTATTAGGAAGGTTGAGAAGCACCGCACAGGGGAGTCTGCTCCAACAGCATGTGGCCAGAAAGGGTCTAGACAGGCCTGAACCACCACTTAGGACCACAAAGGACACTGCTTCCAGGGGCCTCCAAAGCCAGAGGTTTCCCAACCCAGACAGGTATCCTAACAGAGCTGGTCTGACTAGAACAGAGGTCCATGCAAACCAGGGCATGACCGAGCCCAGGTTCCAACCTAGGCCGGACCCTAAAGCCATGTGACTCTTACTAAAGCTTCTGAGATACTAAGATGGAAGAGTGGCGGACTGTTATCCCTCCCAGTGTGCTCAGGAATGTGTGGCTGGGACACGGGACCTGGGTTTCAAGACCTCGGGGACACTCCATCAATATCATTCTCTGTCACTGGGGGCCAGAAGCAGTTGTCCAAGGTTTCAGCACCCGGGTGGGTCTTTCTCCTATGCCATCACATGTCGAGTGATGGGTCTACCCCCAATCTACCCCACAGCTCTTTGAGATCCTGGCCAAGACTCCATATGGCCATGAGAAGAAAGGCCTATTTGGGATTGATCAGCTGCTGGCAGAAGGTGTTTTCAGTGCAGCCTTCCCTCTGCACGACGTGAGTCTCGGGGCCGGAGGTTGAACCAGGGTGGACAGTGAGTTCCCCCAGTACGATTGTCTCTCTTCCTTACAGGAAGCAAAGGGCTCTTGCCCTCTGTGACTGCTACCTTGGGGTCAGAAATGTCGGAGGCCTAGCTTTGGAATGTGAAGTAGTCAGTGCTAGAGGCTGGAGGGTCAACTTGGTCCTCCTACCCTTGCTAGGGGTTCCCAGCAAATGTACCAGGCCCCACTCCAGGTACCAAGGCTGGGCTCCTCAGGCAGCATCTCTCATGAGGGAAGATAGGAAGGTTTCTGGTACCCTTCTTCCGACCCAGAGGCTGGAAAGTCTGGAGCAGTGGCAGAGAGACATTTTCCACACCGGCTGCCTGCAGCAGCCCTGACAGCCATACTGTTACCTTTGATGCAGCCCACATGTAGGTCAGGATATCACTCATGCCCTAGCTTTTCTGCAGCTTCTACCACACAGGAGAGGCCTGCAGTGTACTTTCAAAAGGTCTTGCTTGAGTCATGTGGGCACATGAGGTCCTGCGGACAGTCCTGTTTGATATCATGTAGATAAATGAAGTAAGTGTAGAAAAGTCAGGTACCCACCAACACACACAGACATACATACACACACACACACACACACATACATACCACACACGGACACATACAGACATGCATACTACACACAGACACACACATACATACATACATACATACCACACACATCACACACGCACACAAACACAGACATGCATACTACACACAGACACACACAGACATACATACATACCACACACATGACACACACACATACATACCACACACATAACACACAGTCATACATAAATACATACATATATACATACCATACATGCATACGAGTATGTGCACACACAGTCATATATACCACACATAACACAGACAGACAGACAGACATACCACTCATATGACACACACACACACATATATGCATACATACCACATACACGCACATATACATACATCTGGGAGTGGCATCACTCTTCCTGCCAGCTGAGCTGGGATGCATGGGGAGAGGCTCATAGCTTAGGAACCACGCAGCATCCGTGCCAGGCCTGAAAGACCTCACAGAGCTGTTGGTCAACCTGCATCCCAGCTACTGTCCTGGCTTTCAGATTCATCCCCTGACCTGAACACTCAGCAGTCCCAGGAATCAAGAGAGCTCAACCTATATTTCCCTCCAGATTCTTCTTGATTCATCCCTTTATGATTCTCCTTAGAGCATCATCTGCTAGGGTCCATGCCATTTGCCTGCACTGGAGGGTGAAGTTGTGGGTCTAGGTCACCACTGAAGTTCCCATACCTAGAAGTGCGTTCTGTGGGAGGACTAGCAGGCAGAGAAGCCCAATGGAGAAGCCCAGACCAATGTCCTCTTATTCCCAGGGTCCATTCTCTGTAGTCCCAGAGAGTTTACAGGTCCTGGGTCTCACCCAGCGCCAAGTCTTATTCCAGCACTGGGCTCGTTGGGGCAAGTGGAACAAGTACCAGCCATTGGACCACGTGCGAAGGTACTTCGGGGAGAAGGTGGCTCTCTACTTCGCCTGGCTTGGTGAGTCTTGTCTCGATGCTTGGTCCTTGTGTTAGTAACAATCTGCCCTCTGGGATAGTTCTACTGCCAGGCCTTAGTCCCCTGATAATACAACAGACACTAAGCACTGCACTGAGAGCCCCTTAGTTTGTCGGGGTTCCTTGTGACCCCAGCTAGCTTCCACAGTTCCTTTTGGGAAGCTCCCTCAGGAATTCCTACCCCTAGGGAAAAAGACATTCCTATGGAGGGAGGGGTCTGCCCCAAACCATTTTCTGCTCTTCTCAGTCAGGTGGCACCTTCAGAGACTAGCTGCCCTCCCTCGGGTCTGCCTTCTGACCTTTCTTCCCCATCCTGGGTTTTGCCTTTCCTGCTGTCCAGTATGGCCATGTTGGAGGACTTCAGGGAGGGGTTGGGAAGGAGGACACTTCATCTAGGCTCCAGACAGAGAACATTTTATAGGTGTCTTCCTGGCCTCACAGGGTTAATAGGGAGGGACCAGGACACGAGGCTGGGGTCTGGGCTGACCCTACAGGAAGCAAGTAGATGTGTATTTGATGGATGTAGGTACCTCAAGGGACCTGGGTGTGGTCCATTGAGATGATGCTCAGGTGGGTTATGGGATGAGGGAGGATCTAGACTGACCCACACCTTCTCTGGAGCTTGAACTGCAATGAACCCTGTGTCTCTCAGAAAGATGTCAGTGAGCAGTTAGTTGGAGGTGGAGCAAGTAGTAGGGGATAATATCAGGACATGGAAGGCCCAGTGGGATGGAGTCAGAGGGACACTGGTACTTAGCCAGCATGGTGAGAGAGTCCATGGTGAGAGGGCAGTAGCCAGGGGAGACCATTGAGTCTCTCAGTATCCTTCCAGATGTTCTAGTACCCACTGGGCTAAGCCTGAGCTCCAGGAAGCAAATTCGTTCCCCAGGACACCCAGTTTCTAACAGCTGGACTCGTGTGTCCCCTTTCAGGGTTTTACACTGGTTGGCTCCTGCCTGCTGCAGTCATGGGCACAGTGGTCTTCCTGGTAGGCTGTTTCCTGGTGTTCTCAGACATACCAACGTGAGTGGCCTCTCTTCAGCTCTTAAGCCTTCCTGTTCCTCATGAGGGTGCCCAGCTATGGGATTCCCAAGCACCAGGCCCTGTGTAGAGCTGGGGTGGAGGTGTGTGGTAAGTGCAGCCTGTTCTCCTGAAGTTATGACTACAAGGCAGACTGGGCAGAGGTGCCCCGGGCTGACCCAGGTGGACAGAGGTGCCCCGGGCTGACCCAGGTGGACAGAGGTGCCCCGGGCTGACCCAGGTGGACAGAGGTGCCCCAGGCTGGTACTGCACTCACCTTTTGTCCTTAGAATGGCAGTAAGCATTTCCTATAAGTGACTGGCTTTGTGTTTTACTTTATTGTGCAACTGAAAGTCTAAAGAATTCTCTTTCATTGCTATTGTTGTATATATTCAGAAGCAACTGCTTTTAAAAGAAGTGCTTGGTGGGACTGGAGAGGTAGCTCAATTGACAGGGTGCTTGTCTAGCATGCATGAGGCCTTGGCTTTGGTCCCCGGCACCTCATAAGTCAGATGTGGGGGTGCACACCCACAATCCCAACACTTAGGAGATGGATATAGGAGACTCAGAAATTAAAAGAATTCCTCAACTACATAGCATGTTCAAGACCAGCCTGGAATACGTGAAATCCTGCCTCTAAATAAATAAATAAATAAATAAATAAATAAATAAATAAATAAAACAATAGCCAAAAGTTCTAGGGCTGGAAGAGCAGTGGTGGTGTGAAGGGGGAGGAAATGGGCACAGCCCCTGGAACCGCATGCACACCCCACAGGCAGGAGCTGTGCCACAGCTCGGATAGCTTCAACATGTGCCCGCTGTGCCCCGACTGTTCTTTTTGGCTGCTCTCCAGTGCCTGCACCCTGGCCCAGGTATGGACGGAGAGTTGGGGGTCAGGGTGGTGAGGGCTGGCAGATCCTGTAGTCCAGACCCCGTGAAGGCAGAACCCTCAGAGAGCTCTGTCAGCTGCTGTCCCCTAACCTGGCATTCAGGTTCGGTGCGGTGTATGACTCACAAATGACTGACAAGAGTGTCCCGGAGTCACTCATGCTGCTGTTAGCCATATGGCTGTTAGTTTGCCTTCTATTATCATAAAAGACCATGTTCTGATCACAGCCCAACGTGAAGGGAAGTGTCTTAGTCAGGGTTTCTAGTTCTGCACAAACATCATGACCAAGAACAAACTGGGGAGGAAAGAGTTTATTCAGTTTACACTTCCACACTGCTGTTCGTCACCAAAGGAAGTCAGGACTGGAACTCAAGCAGGTCAGGAAGCAGGAGCTGATGCAGAGGCCATGGAGGGATGTTCCTTACTGGCTTGCTTCCCTTGGCTTGCTCAGCTTGCTTTCTTATAGAACCCAAGACTTCCAGCCCAGGGATGGCACCACCCACAAGGGGCCCTACCCCCTTGATCAGTAATTGAGAAATGCCTTACAGCTGGATCTCATGGAGGCATTTCCTCAAGGGAGACTCCTTTCTCTGTGGCAACTTCAGCTTGTGTCAAGTTGACACACAAAACCAGCCAGGACAGGAAGTAAGGACAGGAACCTGGAGGCAGGAATTGAAGCAGAGGCCCTGGAAGAGGCTTCATCCTGGCTTGTCGCAGCCTCATGCTCAGTCTTTCAGCCTTTCTCTCTCTCCCTCTCTCCTTCTCTCCCTCTCCCTCTCTCCCTCCCTCCCTGTCCTCGTTCATTCCTCCTTATCCTATTCCTTCTTCTTTTCTATTTTAGATTTTCAAGACAGGGTTTCTTAATGGGGTGGTGGTGACACACGCCTTTAACCCCAGCATTTGAGAGGCAGAGCTCTGTGTTTCAGACCATCTGGTCTACAGAGCAAGTTTCAGGACAGCCAGGGCTACCCAAAGAAACCCTGTCTCAAAACCCCTCGCATACACCCCAAAAAATCACATCAAGGGTGCCAGAGACGCATCTTTTGAGAGTCACAACCCGACCCCTTCCCCACCAAGCCTCCAAACTTCCTGTCCACCTTGTGCCCAGCGTTGCCCAGTTCTACTGACTCTGAGAAATTAAAGTCTCCTCTCAATGTGCTCCGGTCAGACAAACCCAAGTCAGGCACAAGGGGAGCCGAGCTGAATGAGACTGAGTTCTTGCTTAGCATTGGTGAGACCCTGGGTTTGACCCCCTGTACCACATGAACAAAGATGATAGTGTGCACCTGAGATCCCAGAGTTTTGGAGCTGGGAGGAGGATCAGGAGTTTGAGGTCAGCCGGGCAGTGGTGGCGTACGCCTTTAATCCCAGCACTTGGGAGGCAGAAGCAGTGGGATTTCTGAGTTCAAGGCCAGCCTAGTCTACAGCAACCAGGGCTATGTATAGAAACCCTGTCTCGAAAAACCAAAAAAAAAAAAAAAAAAAAAAAAAAAAAAAAGAAGAAGAAGAAGAAGTTTGAGGTCATCTTTAGTGGCATAGCAAGTTTGATGGTATTCTTTTTTCTTTTTTGAGAGTTATTTATTATTACTTTATGTATATGAGTACATTGTAGCTGTCTTCAGACACACCAGAAGAGGGCATCGGATCCCATTACAGTTGGTTGTGAGCCACCATGTAGTTGCTGGGAATTGAACTCAGGAACTCTAGAAGAGCAGTCAGTGCTCTTAACCGCTGAGCCACCTCTCCAATCCCTTTGACAGTATTCTTAACCAAAAAGAAAAAAAGAAAAAGAAAAAAGACATTCCCGAGACTGAAACTAGTTACTGTGGCTGCTGGGTAGTCTCCCTTTCCCGTGGATCTGCACTGTGGTGAGCCTGCCTAGAAAAATACTCCAGGTCCAGAGACCTAGCCTGTGAAAGGACCATCAGTCCTTGGGAAGAAGACCTGGAGTCCCTTTCCCCTCTAGGCTGGGCGGCTCTTTGACCATGGCGGCACCGTCTTCTTCAGTTTGTTCATGGCACTGTGGGCGGTGCTGCTTCTGGAGTACTGGAAACGGAAAAATGCCACTTTGGCCTACCGCTGGGACTGCTCCGACTACGAAGACATTGAGGTAAGTGAGCTGGGCTGGGTGGCTTCTGGCAAGGGTCCCGCCCTGTTGACATGGCTCCCTTTCAGGAGAGGCCTCGGCCCCAGTTCGCTGCAATGGCCCCCATGACAGCCCTGAACCCCATCACGGGGGCAGATGAGCCCTACTTTCCTGAGAAGAACCGTGTACGCCGCATGCTGGCTGGTTCTGTGGTGCTCTTGATGATGGTATGGGAGTCCTGCCACCCTGCCTCCCTCCTCTGCCTCTGTCTTCCTGAGCCACAAGGGTTGTTCCACTCTGCAGCTCCAAAGACCCTCCAGAAAGGCACTGAGCCCAGAGACAAGCTGTGGGCTCTCATAATGGGGTGCGCATATATATGTACAATGAGGGGTTCTGGAAGAGCTTCCCCATGTGTGGCACAGGGCACCCATTAAACAAGGGAACCAACTTAAAAAAATGAACCCGGGGCCCACTAATCCCTTTGGTACCTTCTAGCCAAAGATTGCTTAAAAGTACCCAACCCTTTCCAGGTACCATGGGTCCCAATTCAGGGCTATAAGGAGGTGAATGGGACAGGGACAGAGTTCTCCAACACTACCCATCTCTGGAGGACCCATGGGACACAGGCAGGCTGCGGATAGGAGACCCTGGGAAAGGAACTTGTGTGCCATGGGCCCAGAGGCTGTGGGTGCTGAGGCCACAGCAGGGGGCTCAGGACCTCTTTGGTCCTGCAGGTGGCTGTGGTGATTATGTGCCTTGTATCGGTCATCCTGTACCGGGCCGTCATGGCTATCATTGTGTCCAAGT
Source organism: Mastomys coucha (assembly GCF_008632895.1). Lineage (NCBI taxonomy): Eukaryota > Metazoa > Chordata > Mammalia > Rodentia > Muridae > Mastomys > Mastomys coucha. The sequence goes on from NW_022196896.1 coordinate 119,071,487, forward strand.
CAAACAACGCCTTCCTCTCGGCCTGGGTGAGTCTCTGCTGCATGTTCCTCTGGCCCTCCCACCCCACCTGTCCTATGCCTGCTCTGATGGCCTGTTCTCTATCAGGCTTCGCGGATTGCCAGCCTCACAGGGTCCGTAGTGAACCTCGTCGTCATCCTGATCCTCTCCAAGGCCTATGTGGTCCTGGCCCAGGTCCTAACAAGATGGGGTAAGCACTGACCGAAGCAGATGCAAATGTCAACTGACCGATTCAGACTTCTATTCCTAAGAGGTTTTCTGGGTCTTCCTCCTCAGAGAGCTGCTCCAAATGGTACTGTCAGGGCCTTAGGCAGAGGAAGGGGGCTCAGCCAGGGGGCCCTGCTCCTCCAACCTTCCTCATCAGGTCCCTCAAGCTTGTGCAGCCCTCAGGGAGAGACGAGACTCTCTGGAGCAAAGACTCGGACCTCTCAGGTGGAGTAGGGGTGAATAAGCAGAGGAGCTGGTGTATGTGTCCCCACACTTGCGGGGCTTCGGGTCCCCTTTTCCGCAAATTGACCTTTTATGCTTCCACATTGGTCTTGGCAATTTTTCACACTGTAGTTCCGTCCTTACTGAGCCTTGACCAGGAAGTAACTTTGTCCCCGGACGTCCCTCCAATTCCCTGACTCATCTGTACATACCCTAAAAAGATTATTTAATGTATGTGTGTGCGTGCTCACGTGTCATGGCTAGTGCGCTATGGCACATGTGTGGAAGCCCGAGGACAATTTGTGAGGGTCGGTGCTGTCCTTCCACGTGAGCTCTGGGGATGGAACTCAGGTCATCAGGCTTGGCAGCAAGCACCTTTATTCGTTGAACCATCTTACTGGCCCTGTATATACTATTTAAATGATAATGTAAATGTTTGGTTTTAGTTTTGTTTTGTTTGTTGTTTTTTTTTTTTGTCCATGATTCCAGATATTTGTAACTGTACTGGTTACTTCTTTTGCCATAACTGTGATCAAAATACCAGACAAAAATGACTTAAGGGTGGGATTATTTATTCCCGATCAGTTTCAGAGGTGTCAGTACATCATGGCAGGGAGGGTGGGGTGCTCAGGAAGGAAGGAGGGGAATATGGAAAAGGGTCGGGGGAGACACAGCCCCAAGGACACCTGTTTCTCTAGGTAGGCCCCAGCTCTCATCAACTGCCAGTATTATTATCAGCATATGATTAACCCATCGAGAGATTGATCCATTGATAAGGCCAGTGTCCTCATGAGCTACTTTCTAGAAACACCCTCATGGACAGACCAGTGCTTGTGCTTTATTAATATGCCTGACATCTTCCAAGCTCGTCAAGCAGACAGGACTTTACCACCACTCTGATCAACATGCTTGAGGATAATTTTGAAATTCAATGATTCGGACTGCTCTATGTTGATCCTCTCCTTTAATGAATTTCTTTAAAATATCTGGACCACATGGCTTCCTCCTCACCCTGGGTGGTGGGGAGGTGGTGGTCTCACAGGAAAGGGGGCAGTGCCTTGTACACTGGCCAACATCCCCAGGGACTGAGTGAAAGTCCCAAATGCGCAGAGATGCACCGGACGCAGACCGCGTTTGAGGATGCCTTCACCCTCAAGGTGTTCATCTTCCAGTTTGTGAACTTCTATGCCTCGCCTGTGTACATTGCCTTCTTCAAGGGCAGGTAGGTGGTCACCCTCCTAACACGTCACCTCTCCCAGGCAGCTCTGCTTCACCCTACACCTGCCTGGTGTGCTCAGCATTGGGTGGCCAGGGCGAAAGCACTGAGAATGAATGACTCCCACTGGGCTCAGAGGGGACAAGGGTCAAGTCTGCCCCAGGCCAGGCCTCAGGGGTGGAAAAGGGGGAGGGGACAACCAGAACCCATTTCTTCACATCCTCACACCTTGGCTCCCGGCAGGTTTGTGGGATACCCGGGCAACTACCACACCTTGTTTGGCGTTCGAAATGAAGAGGTGAGTGTACTGGGGGCACTTCCAGACAGAAAATGGGGGCTGGGCTACCTCCATACCCAGGCCTTACTTTGCTGCCATTTTTCTCCGCCCACCTTTCACCATTGTCCAAGCCAGTGACAAAACCTACAGCTGCTTTCCAGGACTCCAGCACTTTTGACCTCACTGGCCCCAGGTCCTGAGTCAGAGCTACTGTCTAGAGAATGCTCACACCATGAGGATCTAGCCCTTCTCTCCTTTAACCCATTGCACAATCAGGAGGCATCTGAGCCCTTAGGACGCCCCCCATGAGCCGTATCCCTGCCAAGGTCCCTACTGTCTGTGAGGACACCGAGGTCAGTGCCTGTATTAGTCAGGGTTTCTATTCCTGCACAAACATCATGACCATGAAGCAAGTTGGGCAGGAAAGGGTTTATTTAGCTTACTTCCACATTGCTGTTGATCACCAAAGGAAGCCAGGACTGGAACTCAAGCAGGTCAGGAAGCAGGAGCTGATGCAGAGGCCATGGAGGGATGTTCCTTACTGGCTTGCTTCCCCTGGCTTGCTCAGCCTGCTCTCTTATAGAACCCAAGACTTCCAGCCCAGGGATGGCACCACCCACAAGGGGCTCTACCCCCTTGATCACTCATTGAGAAAATGCCCCACAGCTGGATCTCATGGAGGCACTTCCCCAACTGAAGCTCCCTTCTCTGTGATAACTCCAGCCTGTGTCCATTTGGCACATTTTGGCACACAAAACCTGCCAGTACAGTGCCCCACAGCCTCATTGTCTGGGGTCCTCCTGTGGCTGCTCTCTTCCACTAAGCCCAGTGTGCTCTGCTGGTCCTTGGGACCCAGGAATTGGGAGAGCCTGGTTTCTCAGATGTGCCTCAGGAGGGCTTGTGCAGAAGATGGCATGTGGGTTCCCCAGGAGGTGACAGAGCTTTAAAGACACCAAGGCATAAATACAAAGAAGGAGTAAGGAGTGAACCCTATGTTGCCCAGACCCCCCCCCCCAAGAATTGTCTCTACCCTTCTGGCCTTGCTGAGGGAGGGCTAAGCAGGACTAGTCAGAGGTACAGGGACTGTGGTGGGCACATCTGGAGCTGTTAGTTATGGAACTGAACTTGGGGAACATGGGGTCTAGCAGCCATCACTGAGCATCAGGTCTGAAGGACCCCTCTCTAGAGGAGGAGGGAGAGCAGCAATCTTCCCAGAGCCTGGGCCATTACCTCATCTTCCTGCAAGATGGCTCAGCTCCCGAAGGGAAGCTGTCCACCTTACATGGAGGGGAAGGAACTCTGTGTGTGTGTGTGCGCGTGTGATGCAGAGCCAGGGAATACTGCAACCTGGCCATTTCCTCGGGAGCATGACAGTGGCTGTGGGGCTGCCATATTAGGCAGGTCTTAGCTCGTGGTGAGATACCCAATGGAGACTGCTTAGGTGAGAAAAGGGTGACTACTTGCTCTTGTGTTGAATTACTCAGGACTCTGGGTTTGAGAATAGCTGGACCAAACTCCTCACCACAGGCTAGATTCTCAAGGTTTTCCTTTCCTTTTCTTTTCTTTCTTTCTTTTCTTTCTTTCTTCTCTTTCTTTCCTTCCTTCTTTCTTCCTTTCTTTTTTTTTTCAAGACAGGGTTTCTTCTCTGTATAGCCCTGGCTACAGAACTCATTCTGTAGACCAGCCTGGCCTTGAACTCAGAAATCCGCCTGCCTTTGCCTCCCAAGTGCTGGGATTAAAGGCATGTGCCTCCACTGCCCGGCTAAGGTTTTCTACCTGGTGAGGATGATATCCCACAATGTGGCTGAGCTTCCCGAATGGCATGTATACCCAGAAACTCCCTGGCTCTTGACTGACCCCACATCTTGGGTCTTTCCTGGAGCCTGTGGCTACAGTCTACAGCTACCCAGTGGTTGTTCCCATACATAAGTGAAGAGACATGGAAAGTGCTGATCTCTGCAGTCCTCACAGTACTCCAGGCATGTCCTGTGAAGAGGTGGGGGCAGAGAAGCCACCTTTGGGGCAAAGAGAAGGTTATGTGAGTGTGTCCCTGGCCCCCCCTCCGGCCCTCAGCTAACCAGGACTTGTGTTACTGCAGTGTCCAGCTGGAGGCTGCCTCAGTGAGCTGGCGCAGGAGCTCTTGGTCATCATGGTGGGCAAGCAGATCATCAATAACGTGCAGGAGGTTCTTGTCCCGTGAGTCAACCCACCCTGCCCTGACAGCTTCTAGGGACCAGGGTTTCCTCAGAGTGCTCAGAGAGTAAAGAGGAGGCAGGATGTGTTAAACCTCCAGACTTCTATCATACTGCAGAGCTCCACAACAGCTTCTCTCATTTGTTGCTGTGTCTGGGGTGTTGGAGAGCCTGTCACCAGCACTGCCCCTGCCTGGACTGTTCAGGGAGGGGAGGCCACACAGGCCAGCATGTGTTCCCTACCAGTATGAGATGGATAAGCAAGAGAGGGGCTTGGTCTTCAGGCTTGACCTATAGATTCATGACCTGTTAGATTATAGACCTGTTTTAGATTCTCCTGATGGAAACCTGCTCCCCATCCCTGTCCCACTAGCTGGAACTGTGCTCCACCCCCTCTTGTAGGCTGGAGTCCTCCAAAGGGCCTACCAGGGGACAGTCTCCTGCCTAGAGGCTATACCAACCCAGATGCCCACTACCATCCTCAAAGGCAGCATTGGCCCTGACACGGCAACCAGAGCAGTCCCTCTCTAGATGCCTCCTGACTTCTCTGACAGTCAGTGAGCCCAGGAAGTAAAGGGTGTAGCAGATGTCTAGCAGGTGCAGAGAGCGTGAGGAAGCCAACAGATACCCGTGCCGCCATACAATCTGATAACGGACACACTCGATCCGTGCATGATATCTCAGGACCTCTATCTAAACCGCATACACACAGGACTGACACATGCCTCCCAGGTGTGATGTAGTCATCTCAGCTCTGTGGCCCTGATACAATGAAGCTAACACATCTGGCCCTATGGACTCTGTTTTCTGGGGACTCAGCTGCCACCCTCACTAGCTCCTTCCTAGCTTTGGTTTGGTTCCATCCCCTAAAGGTCCCAGGGAGCTGGGTTGACTTTTTTGAAGACAGAACAGGGAACCAGAAGAGCAACTGTATCATGTCCCACAGAGAGGCGGCCCAGGGCCTTGGAGGATTCTCACCTGCAACAACTCCAGCCCCTTTCCCTGTCCAACCTGGTCCCAGAGAACAAGAGCTTGCAGGGTGCACGGTCTCTGGATGTGGGAGTGGCCATACCATTTCCAGCTTTCTTCCTGCAGAAAGCTGAAAGGGTGCTGGCAGAAGTTCTCCAGGGGGAAGAAGGCTGGCTCGGGGACCCACCCAGCACCTTGGGAGGCCGACTACGAGTTGCTGCCTTGTGAGGGGCTGTTTCACGAATACCTTGAAATGGGTGAGTTCCGCCATGGCAGCTACTCTCTCTGGCCCTGGCCTACCCTGAAATGCAATGTGCCACTGGGGATGTGTGTGGGGTGTGAGATAGGCCTGCAGATATCCAGAGAAGAGATGGGGTGGCAACAGAGCCAAGGTGGGTTGGGAAGGTTTGGGGAGGACTGGAGGCTGCGGCTGTGCATCGTTAGGGAAACCAAGTCCAGAGGCAAGGCCAAGTTAGCCTGGAGAATGGATTTTCTCCAGTGGTTTCCTCAGATATGAAACAGCCAGCCAAGTGGTGGCCCATACCCAGGGCTTGAAGGGTGAGATGGTTTTGAGGGTGGGGTTTTGTTTGACTAACAGGAGGGAGATCTGGCACAGTCATAACTTGGAGTGTCTTAGCAGAACACAGGACCAAGCTTCCTGGCAGCAAAACATAACCAGTAACTGTTACAGAATCATTCTGTGGAGGACAAAAAAAAAAAAAAAAAAAAAAATAGGGCAGGTTGATATTATGTATCCTCATGGCCTATACAATGAATTCCCTAGCAATTTTATAGAAGATTCTGGGGATAAATAGGGGCAATAGTTTTAAAGCCGAAAGCAGGTTTTGCTTTCCTTCCTGCCGTTAAGAGTCCCTGACTTCAGATGTACTGGAACACCAAGATCAGAGCAGGACACATCATAGCTCCCAAGCCCAGCGGGGCAGGCAGTGGCCTTTGCGCTGAATAAAACATGAGGGGAGGAAATGGGGTAAAACTGCCCAATGCCCTCGTGGGCAAGCTGGGTGTTCTTTCACCCCCACCCCCCCACCCCGCGCCACGGGTGGTTTGAGAGGTTTACCGGCTTCAGCCAGTGGCTACTCCTGCTCTGCAGTGCTGCAGTTTGGATTTGTCACCATCTTCGTGGCCGCCTGCCCGCTGGCGCCACTTTTTGCCCTACTCAACAACTGGGTGGAGATCCGCCTGGACGCGCGCAAGTTCGTGTGTGAGTATCGGCGCCCGGTGGCGGAGCGCGCCCAAGACATCGGCATCTGGTTCCACATCCTAGCCGGCCTCACTCACCTCGCGGTCATCAGCAATGTGAGCGCCCGGCCCGCCTGCTGGGTGGAGCTGGGTGGTTCTGGATGGTGCTGGGTGGTGGTCCTGGGTGGTCCTGGGAGGTCCTGGGTGGTGCTGGGTGGTGGTCCTGGGTGGTCCTGGGAGGTGCTGAGTGGTGCTGGGTGGTG
>NW_022196896.1:119078060-119082994 GCF_008632895.1 Mastomys coucha
GGGAGGTGCTGAGTGGTGCTGGGTGGTGGTCCTGGGTGGTCCTGGGAGGTGCTGAGTGGTCCTGGGTGGTGCTGAGCGGTGGTGGTGCTGCTGACCTCGCACTGATTCCTCGCCCACAGGCCTTCCTGCTGGCCTTCTCCTCCGACTTCCTGCCACGCGTCTACTACAGCTGGACGCACGGCCCTGACCTGCGCGGCTTCCTCAATTTCACGCTAGCGCGAGCACCGCCCACCTTCACCTCCGCACACAACCGCACTTGCAGGTGAGCTGAAGTCAGAAGATGCGGAATTTTGCTTTTCGTACTATTGACTCATCCCTCCCTGTCCCTCATCCCCCAGAGATGTAGGTTTTTGTTGTTTGGCTTTCAACACGGTCTCTCAAGTGTGTACAGCACCAAAGAGGCCGAGTAGGAGAAATAGGAAGATGACCCACTGGCCAGTTACAGCTCAATCCTAGGGAGCTACGGAGTCTTGTGTCTCCTGCAGGTACCGGGCTTTCCGGGATGATGATGGTCATTATTCCCCGACTTACTGGACTCTCCTAGCCATCCGCCTGGCCTTTGTCATCGTGTTTGAGGTATTCAAGGCATCTGAAGGCTCTTCCAGTCACTCTCATCCCCTTGCTCAAGGTCCCTATACTTAACATGATGCCCCTGACTTGCTTTGTCTGAACTAATCCTGTGGCATGGGAAGGGTCAGTATGACCAATAGAACTCTCATTCTGTTTTCCAGCCAAATCAAAATTCTATGTGTCTTACTTTCCCTGGCTGGCCTCTGTCACTGGCTCATGGGTTAGCCATTGAGTGCTTTGCAGATTGCAAGCTGCTGTGGGGAACTCGGAAGAGCTGGCTGTTCTCTATCTACGCCTCTGCTCCTCCTCCGTTTTCCTGTTTCCTCTCTTGTACTGTCCATGACTCCTGTTCCACCCACCTGGGCAGCCTACCTGGTCCCCTGAAGGCTAGTCTGGGCTTCTGTTTTACGAGGGCTGGGGGCGGGGCTTCTATCCCCAGCATGTGGTGTTCTCCATTGGCCGTTTTCTGGATCTCTTGGTTCCTGACATCCCAGAATCTGTGGAGATCAAGGTGAAGCGGGAGTACTACTTAGCTAAACAAGCACTGGCTGAGAATGAGGTGAGCACCCAAGCCCAACTTTTTTTGGCCTTACTGCTCTGCCCCTCACACTCAGGTCACATGACTAAAGCATGGACCTTAATTTCTGCCTAGTTAGTCCCAGCAGCGCATCTACCAAGCGGGTGAAGGACTGAGGGGCGGTTTACAGTCCTTTCCGTGGTCAAGCTGACAAGTCACTTGCTTTGAGACAGGCTCTCCTTGGAGCAACAGGAGCGAAGGACGACCAGCCTCCAAGCTCAGAGCCCAGTCTGGGGCTTCCAGCCTAGGCGGCCTTTGGACTGGTGACCACCTCCCCTCCTCTGAGGTCACAGTAGGGGTCACCGGAGGCTGACACGCTTGCCTGGAAGACGGTTGAAGATGCGTCAGGAGACAGATCACTACTGTGTCTTTTGGAGACCATGGTTGTGCCTTGGCCACAGCCCAACTCATGCCCACCCTTGGTGTAGAGTAACCACGACCCTTGGCTGCCACAGTCCTCTACTCACACATTCTGCTGTGTCACTACCCCCGCTAGATGTTCCTCTTAAGACTTCCCATCTGGAGCAGTGTTTAGAGAGATATCTACTGGCCTTAGGGGCTACCCCCTACTGCCATTCCTAAGTCCCATGAGCCAATAAATTGTGTCCCACCCCCCCCCTTCTCCCTATCCCCTCCCCCCCATCTCAAGGCAAAAGGTCTGTCTGAAATGCTGGCTTCTGTGGCTCTCCATTGTACACAGAGAGTGTCTTGTTCTTCCTTTGCGTCACCTATCCCATCCCTAATATCACTAATGACGTTCCGATCCCTAAACCAAAGGCTGAGGGTCCTCTGAATGCATTCCCAAATCTTAGAGACGAGGAAGCGGCTTCACTGTTGACATATGGTCCCCCCACCCTCACCATGGCATAACTCTTCTGCTTAATGAAAGGTTAGCCTCTGGGGCCCTGTTGCGTCCGCCCTGACCAGCAAGAAAGATGCAACCCCAGCTCTTTAGCAGTTTATTCAGGAACTTTGTAACAGTTTTTCCCCTCCTGTTTCTCCCTCCTGCTCCTCCTGCTTCCCTGCCTTCTTCTCCACCTGCCTTCTCCTGTCTTCTGGCTTCTGCTACTTCTGCTTCTCTGGAGCCATTACTTAAGCCCCGCCTTCCTGACATCTAAGCCCCGCCTTACAGCCCACCGCGGCCTTGAGTACTCCCAAGCTTAGCCAATCCCAATGGGCCACGTGGCAAAAGCGGATAGGTCACCAGATGCAGAAGCAACCAATGGCAGCAAGCTTAGCCAAATGAGAGCTTGTGTACTTGCTCTTGGGCACAGCTGAAAACGGCTCTCCACAGGGTCCTTGCCTTCTCACAGCTTTGCTCAGTTTGCAGCCCTCCTGTGGTAGTATAGGGTCAGACCACCCCTCCAGATCCACTGCCTGTCATCACATGGTCATTACCAGGCCCATCTGGCTCTTAGACCTGACACCACGTCCCAGGCCACAATCCTAGGAAGTCTGCTTACCTCTTCCTCTCATACCTAACTAGCCAAGACCTATCTATGAGTTCTTTCATATCATGGCCTCTTTATCCTGATAGATCAAGGGCCTCTGCAGTATCTCCTTTGCCTCCTGTGTGCCTTCTAGTACTGGGCCAGAAACTCAGCACACAGCAAGCACTGAAGGGGGAAGGCTGTGGAATGAAGTTTTACCCCTTATAGTGCAAACAGAAAAAGCAAGATTCCTGTGACACCTAATGGGCCTGTCCCCCCAAATCCCCCAGTGTTTACGTACAATTGCTTCTCAAACTGGGTACAATGTGGGCCTTTCCTGTTGCTTGCCTTCTGTTAGCTGGGTTAACTGATAGTTATTTCCTAACTTAGCCACCCAGTCATGATGGGATATGTATAGGCCTATCCTCCTGCCATTCAACCATGCTGAATAAAGGTCTGAACGTCGCTGTGGCTTCATGTTTATTATGCTCTCTCCCCACCCACCCCCACCCATCCACTGCTTAACTCTGGCAACTCCTGATCTCAGATGTGGCTGTGCTCACTCTGACATTTGACATGGACTGAGGCTGCATACTGAAGCACTTGCATGACTACTGGGCAACCTAGCCAGTTCAATGACAGCATTTGCTAGAAGTAATTAAAGTTAAGCCTTTATTCTATGGCTCACAAGTACTTCCTTCCTTTCTTTCTTTTTTTCTTTTTCTTTTTTTTTCTTTTTTTGACAGGGTTTCTCTGTATAGCCCTGGCTGTCCTGGACCTCACTCTGTAGACCAGGCTGGCCTCAAACTCAGAAATCCACCTGCCTCTGCCTCCCAAATGCTGGGATTAAAGGCGTGCGCCACCACTGTCCGGCTCACATGTATTTTCTTTAAGCTGTTTTTGTTGTGGTCTTTAAAATCTATTGCTCTATGTGAGGTACACGTGAGGATGTATGCCACAGCTCATATGTAGGACTCAGGGAACAACTCCGTAAAGCCAGTTCTCCCACTGTAGGCTTCCGGGACTGAGTTCAGGCTAGGCCTAGGCAGTGTAGTGGTCCTTTTGAATACTTCGTTCTCTCTTGGTGATGCTATCTGGGGAAGTTTAGGTGGTACAGCTTTACTGGCAAAAGCTGTAACGAGGAGGTTGGTGCTCTGTGCTTCATTATTTAAGGTTCAGGATGTGAGCTTTCGTCCTGCTGTTACTGCTGCCTCTACTATTAGACTTAACCCTCTGGGACCAGAAATCAGAATAAACTTTCTTCTACAAGCTGCTTGTATGTGTGTGTGTTTTTAATCACAGCAACCAAAAATATACATATAACTAATATACGTAGCACTCAACTGTTACTGCTGATCCATTTCACTGGCTCTACCTTTAAAAATATCAAACTTGCCAGAACATAGCACAGAACTTGCTTTTAATCAAAGGAATCTAATGTAAACACCTTGCTGAAACCAACACAGGGCAGCCTGTGCTTATGTATGTCTTACCTACTCCTAGGACAACCAGGTCAGGAGTGACCCATAGACTCCCAGTGACTTTTACTGGGCAACAGGGTCTTTTTTTTTTTTTAAACTTTTATTGCATTATGATGACAAAAGTTACATGATTTCAATTTATCTGAATTTGTTAACAACATATTTTAATTAAATAGAATTGAATCACATTCTTGTTTCCCTTTTGTACCACCACTCCTCCCAGAGACCCTCCCTTCAATAACTACAATATCTTTTTTGACATATTCCTTAAAATTTATACAATATTGCAACAATAAAAATAAGTATTATAAAAGTTGTTTGATATAAGGGGCTGGTGAAATGGCTCAGTGGGTAAGAGCACTGACTGCTCTTCCGAAGGTCCTGAGTTCAGATCCCAGCAACCACATGGTGGCTCACAACCACCCATAATGAGATCTGACGCCCTCTTCTGGTGCGTCTGAAAACATTCAGTGAATTACGCCAGAGTGAGCGGGGCAGGAGCCTGCAGAGGTCCTGAGTTCAATTCCCAGCAGCCACAAACATGATGGCTTATGGCCATCTGTACAGCTACAGTGTACTCATACACACAAAATAAATAAAATAAAAATAAAAATAAAAAAATAAAAGAACAATCAATTTAACAGTCTTATGTAGATGCTCATCTATAGCAATAGTGAAAATACATTTTTCTCAATATAAATTTGTTTTGTATTTAGTAGAGTTTAAAATCTTGGCTCTTACTGTGGTACAAGCCCAAGATAAGAACAATTTTTAGACATTGGGTTTCATTGTAATAAGGCCAGCCTGGTCTACAGAGCGAGTTCCAGGACAGCCAGGGTTACACAGAGAAACCCTGTCTTGAAAAACCAAAAAAAA